>NC_043995.1:19907500-20007500 GCF_902150065.1 Myripristis murdjan
CAAAAGTGGCTGTGGTTAAGGGGGTTGATGAGAAACGCTTAGAGCCCAAAGGCTGTTTACAGATTACTGAATACTCATCAAGTCTTTAAATGATCTGCCACGAAAGAGAGACTGGCAAGAATTTGGAAGAGCAACCAACAGTTTTTCCTGGCACCAAAAGAATCATAATATCAGAGATTGAGAAGTTGAGAGTAGATGCTCCATTTGCGAACTGGTGAATTCATGTCAAAATTAAGCATGAACGCTTCAGAGGTTTATTGTGATGGGAAGAGTATAGCTCAAGTCATAACTCCAGATAGGATTCAATCCAGAGAGTCAATCTGAGCAAACTGTACTTGATTCTAGTGTTTTGGCAGCAGACGAGAATGACAATATCTTTGCTTGTAGATAGAGATGAGCTGTCTTCAAGAGGAGTGGTGACAAAGCAAAGTCATTCAAAAATCTTATAGCTAGTGATATGAGAACTACAGTGTACAGAGCACAGCACCTGTGTGTGGTGTGTGAGGAGTCAGTGGGGACCATGGAAAAAATGATGTCATCAACCCAAGAATGTAATCCAAGAAGGGTTTGGGCACTGAGCTTGCAAATATGTGGCAATGTTTCAAGAGAAGTGACATCACAGCGATCAGAGGTCACAAGTTTTCGAGTCATGCTGCGGGTCCGACGTTTCCTCCCAGTCCCAAATTCTCTCGGGAGGTGGGGGGGTCGCAAACTCAATTGCAGTCAGTGTCCTGAAACTCCAAGGAAGAATTTGAAGACCAGCCTGAAATAATGACCACTCAAAGATAGATGACTCTTGAGTCCCACAGTTAATTTATTCATGTGTTGATCTGACGCTGCATTTATTTATTGTTTGTATTTATTTATTGGGCAGCTGAGTTTTGCCTACTGTGCGCTGGCATAGATTGGCCTACAGTTTTGAGCAGCAGCTTGGGAGATGCTGTATCAGTTTGTTTGTGGTTTTTACTGCTATCATGAGGAAAAAAGAAGGAAATTAAAAATAATGATTGGACTACTGTGCCTTTACCAAATAGGATGTGTTCAGAAAAGCATTTGGTGCTTTCAGTGCATTCATATTGCATTTGATTGTTTGCTTGTATTTCACACAAACCAATACACAGTAAATCACAAAAGCCTACACGTAGTCTTCATTCTCATCTTCTGTTTGTCCGTTGGGCAAAGTTACTATACAGAGAGCTGACACAGACAGCAACATAAACAATCGACTGCTTCCAAGCCAATAGCCAGTTATAGTATTCCGATGTCTACATCAAAACTGCCTACCACATTTCCACATATACCAACAGCAGTGGCTAATTTCCGTCATGTAGTATGAGAGTGTACCCTTCTTTGGGCCTTTTCATTTGGTTCTGCTGAATAAATGAATAAACTTAACTGCACTTATCTGGTGCTCTTGAAAACTTGAAAAACAGAGGAGGAAACAACGAAAGGGAAGAAATCTTTATTTTGCACCAATATCATCTGCTGCTATTGTACTCTACTTCCAATTCTAATCTCTTTATTTGGAAATCTGCTCCCAATATTCTTATAAATGTAGCACGGGGATTTAGTGATGTGATTGGGTTCACCTATACTGGAAAAATATTGTACATATTACCCTAAAAAAAATATTTTTAAATTGGTGTGAGTGGTTAATAATCTATTTACCTGACTAGATAGGGGAGATATCTTCTGTAAAGTATTAGTGAGATATATGTACCAGACTCCTCCAATGAGCACCACATCTGAACACAGAGCCACTGGCAGCCTCCATGTTACTGTCCATGTTTTGGAAAAAGGAGTGTAGAAGCCCTCGGCCACCGACCCGGGGTCAGACTGTCCTATCCCATTTGAACTTTAAGCATGATGGTATAACGTGTAAGACACTGACTCTAGATAAGTGGCTGAGGGTGCCTTCCAGCTCGCTCCTGTTTTTATATAGTTGTGGTATGACAGAGAAACCGATTGCACTTATTTTTCTTTGTTGATGTCTTTTTTCATGTATGTTTTCTACTGCAGCGACCACTGCTGATTGGTCAGAAATAATATGTCTTGTTTATTTTAACTGCCTTCTTTAATGTTGTAAAAGCTGACTGTAGTTCCCTTCTCCACCCCTCCTTCCTTCCCTCCCTCCCTCCCGCCTCTCCTCCCCTCCCCCACTCTGCTGCATTCATCTGCCCTTGCCCTCTCCCTGATTCTCTCCATCTCCCACAATCCCTTACTATCTTTCCTTCCTCTTTCTAACTCTGTCTTTGTCTCACCCCATCTTTACATGATATTACTCTTCTGGCTACTTTTTTCAATAATGAAACAAACAAAAGGAAAAATCTTTTAATAAATGACACATTTTTGAAAAAAAGGTGAATTGTCTGTTTTGTTTTCTGTGGATTTTTTTTTTTTATATCCTTGTTTGTGAATGTTTGCACATATTCACACACTGGCACATGCCTCTGGATGTTTGCGTTTTTTTGCCACAATGATTTGAATGTCATGATATGATGTGCAGTGTCGGGGAGCCTGGCTGTGCCTAAACAGATGTGAGACTCGATGGGGTGCAGATTTGGAGACTGTACACTCTGAAAAGGGTGTGTGTGTGTGGTTGGGGTAGAAAGTAGGAGGGGTGGCAGGGTCTGTGAGACTGAGCCTCAGTAATCTGGCTGGCACTGGTGGGGGGGCTGGCTGATCCTCCAACCAGCTGCTACTACGAAGCGCACAGTCTCTATGTGTGTCTGTATGTATGGAAGGGGGAGGAGGGGCGTTGTTGTTTTTGTTTTTTTACAGTATATCAAAGAGTAAACAATCCCATACCTAGAAGAGGAGCGCGTGGCACCTTGGCGCTGGGAGGGCTGTGTCTGTACTCGTGTTACGGTATTGTAATGAGAGCGGTCAGACTGGGGCAGCTTTAGCCTAATCTCTGGACCCAGGCGTGACGATTTTTGTTCCTCTGAAAGAGAACAGAGGGGGAAAGTCAAAAGTATTTACCTCACACTGATCTGTCCACAGAAAGTCCATCACTCCTCCGCACTAAAATTTCATGAAGCTATGCAATGGGGGGCACAGTGCTAGAAATTTTCGTTTTACACACGAAAGACATGAAAGATAATCTTCCATCCCTGAAACTTGATCTCAGGAAAAATCAAAATTGTTGATAACTCAAAGACACATTGTGTGCTCGTTAATTGTAATTTTATGTACCATGGTTGAATAAATGTGTTTTTTTTTCCATCTGTAAATACTAATTCATTTGTGAAAACCTAGCAAAGCTGTGCCGATGTTAAAAACCAAAATAATCTGACACATCCAACTATTACTTCAATCATATTCCAGATATAAAATTCTGAAATATTCATCATTTCTCCTCCCCTCTCCAGCATCCGCATCCTTACTGTATGTACACTGGCACAGAGAAATTTTAGGAGGGTGTGGCTTGATTCCTCTCTGCTCAGACGGGATGAAAATCTGCCATGCCGCACATGCACGCACGCACGCACACACACACACACACACACACAGTCCTAAACACAGATGCGCACACGTGTGCCACTCCCCACCACACACTCTGACACACTGACTGGCTGATTTTGTGATGGGCCTCTCTCTGACACACTGACTGTGCTATGTTACAACAACAAAGACCGCCCTCCTCCCTCCTTCCTCCCCTCTGCCTCCCTCCCTCTCGGCCCCCCCTTGTATCCATGCAGTTTTTAGCAGAGAAGCCCTTGCCCCTCCGCCCCCCGCTGCCTGTCTTCTCTGGAGGACGGAAGCGAGGGGCAAGAGGAAAAGGACGGGAGGAAGATGTGTGGAGGGCACTGCGAGGAGTCCTGACCTCACTGCAGTTTTGGGAGGACATTTGCTTTTTTTCTCCTCTCCTCCTTTTTTTTTTTAATTTTGGTATGTGGAAATTGAAGTAGTATCTAATTCAGGTTTTCATCCATTATTTCACTCTTTGTTTGTGTCTTTTTTTTTAAACTTCACAATTTGTTTTTTAGAAGGTCTGATAGCCACACAAAAAGAAGGCCAGTTCAGCGTGCCATATTTTGAAATAGCCCATATCAGCAGAGGGAAAAATTTTTGTTCTATAATTTTTACTGTATTATTGTTATACTTAATTGTTTTAACCTCAGTGATCTATCTAGTGAGTATCCTACAAGCATGTGTAGGACTAATTGAGCATATGCGTCTGTGCATCAATAGGATTGCACATAATAGACTTACTGCCCCTTTTATCCCTTGTTACCTCGTTATGAAGGTTTAAATTGTGGTTCCACATCCCTTTATTGGTTTAACAAGTTAACTATTCAAGGGTGTTGGTCCGATTACACTGCCTCTGACAGAGAGTAGTGGAGAGAGTAAAAGACAATGATGTGCTTACTCACTTACCCTAAAAATCCCCTCCCCCATAACTCACTCGCTGCACTCTAGTCAGCCTCACGTGAGGTGAAGCCATACTGTAACTTTACAACTACGCACACATGCATCTGTTCACACACACTCACAGTATACAGTGGACACATTCATGTACAAAGTAACACACACACACACACACACACACACACACACACACACACACACTCACATACACAAACACATGGATGAACACAGATGCAGACATGCTCTTACTCACCCCACGTCCTCAGGGTGTTTAAGTGCCGGCTTGTCCCAAAACAGCCTTGATCCTGATTAAAAATGCACAGTGGCCGGCCCTGCTATGGAAATCAGAGCTACTTTACAGCCAGTTCTGCCATGCTGGAGCTCACAGTGATGACGGGCCTCGGTGTAGGGTTGAGGAGGCTGTTCTCCCCACCATCTGTGGTACCCATCATTGTGATGTCATTAACAGGGGACACTGTAAAGATAGAGAGCCGGGACTACATTTTCAAGGACGCACGTGTATCTCATGACATTGTGTGTGATATTTGGGGCACGGCCGAGCTACAGGCAAATAACATCCTCATCAGTTTCTTTGGCCTGAATGTGTTCTCCTGAGCCTGCTCATGATGACGCCATCTTACACGACTACTCAATTATTGAAGACCAGTGAGTGAGGGGGAAACACCAGATAAAATATACTGATGGTAGGAGATATGAATGAAAGGAAGACTAAAAAAGGTAACTAAAAAAAGGTGTGCTGGAGAGAGGGAAGAGTAATCAAGCAGAGGGGATAATGAATGAGACAAAGGTGAAAGATCAAGGCTTTACGTTTTTAATGGGCGGACTGGGATTCAGTACTTCCACATATAGCCACATACATACACACAAAATACACACACTATCACATGCACACCATACTGAGGCCCTAGTAGCCCATGTGTGAAGTAAAGACGGTGGAGTCCCATGGTATTGGATCTTCTAAGATGATTTACAGCCCCTGTCAGATACACAGAACCACAACTAGGTCAGCATGATAAAACTATACTATAACCATATATGATGAATCAAAATGCTACGTGAAGGAACATAGGGAATATCTTTACCCAAGTCATTATGCACTTATGTAATATTCATGGCATGTGGTAATAATGCGCATTAACATACGCAGTTCAGATCGTACTTTACAGTTTTTCTCAAACATTTGGACACAATCAACAAATGAGTAACTTCATCCACTAAATAGTGCCTCAAAAACCCCGCACCTTTAACACAACTGGCTACAACACCACTTCAGTTGTCATTGTGTTCACAGAAAAGGCAAACGCTAAAGCCCATTTTGCAAAACACTAAATGCAACGGTCATTGTGTAGATGCAATTCTAATTCAACTATGACTTGTCAGTCAAAACAGAGTGCATTTATCTCAATCAGCCATGTGCATTTCCCACGCACAATGACACAGTTGTTCATTGGGTAAATCATTACATGCATAATACTATGTACAAAGAGCACTGTGTGAATAAGAGGAGAGTGTCAAGGCCTGACTTTATGTGGTAATTTGGGACAATGTCAGTTTTCACCACTCCGGTCTTGTCAGGGAATGATTTGCTGCCCACCAATGAATGCTGATGGAGTTCCTACAACCCTGTTCACCCTTTCTCAATTCAACTGAGGAATTCTTCTCAGCATGGATGTGGAAGGTGCACGACTGCCAGCCCCATAACCAGTTGTCTTTAGTGGAGGTGATGGACGCCTGTTGTGAGGACATCACAGCTGAGGTTAGCTGCAAGATGATGAAGATCAAGCGTTGTGGCCTAATGATACTGATGCATATTGTAATAAACATGTTTTTTGTTGTTTTGTTATATCTCATATTTGCATGTCCAGGAAATGTTTTGTATTGACAGCAACACTAGTATGTACACATTCTGTCCAGTGTTGGTGCAAATACTTTGCATTTTTAGAAGGTGCTATACATTTGAAGCATGTGACTTACATTTTGTGTGGATATTTTGCATGGATGGTATAGTGTAGGTATATTATAGTTTACTCTTTTGGAAACAGAATTTTTAGAATAAGTTTAGGGATTCAGGAAATGCATCTAACTGAGGAAAAACTGTATTATAATGTGAATGCCTAATGGGGTATTGTTCTACAACTGAAAGGAAATAGTTGTAAAAAGACTCATTGCCTCCTTACAGTTGTGCTTTGCCAAAACAGACAGTAATGCCAGGATTACTGTAACTGCAGGCTAAATACCCCACATTCCAGTGATATAATGGATTAATTCATACCACTCGAACCACATGCCCTCATGATGCTGTGTGCCGTACATGCCAGCGTGGGTAAGTGTGTGTGTGTCTGTGTGTGTACGCACATACGCACACACTAGCGCTTGAGTGTTTTGCTTTTTGTGTGTTGTTTCAGGAGAATCTGTTGTATTGTCACATTGTGTGCTGAGGTGCTGTTACATAATAGAGCTGGCTTGCGGAGGGGGGGGCAAACAGTACATGTGAGGTGCCAACGAGGAATTTAGGTTGATCAGAGGTGGTGGTGATGGGGGGTAAACATGTGAGTGAGTTAGTGAGTGAGTGAGTGAGTGGATGAGTGAGTGAGGGAGTGAGTGAGTGAGTAAATGAGTGAGTGAATGAGTGAGTGAATGAATGAATGGGTGACTTTAAAAGATCATCATACAATGTTTTAATGATTCACTTGTGTACATAACTATAGTTGTGTGAGTGTAAAAAAGTATGCAGATATCTGCATATTTATTTTGGCTATTTCTTGTTTACTACTGATAGATAGATAGCTGCAAAAGTGTGTGTGTGTGTGTGTGTGTGTGTGTGTGTGTGTGTGTGTGTACCTTGCTTTGGCAATATGATTGTTTTACTTATTGTTATGCCAATGAAGCACCTTTTAACCGAAATTTAGTGAGTGAGGGAGTAAGAATGAGTAGAGTAACAGGACAGCGTAACACAGATGAATAACAGCAGGGCAACAAATGAATGTGTTTGAGTGAGTGAGTGAGTGAATGAATGAGTGAGGGAGTGAATATGTGGTGGAGTGAATAACTGCCTTACAGAATGATGGAAAGTTACAAGGAGTGATTTAGAACAGTGTACTGGTGATGAATCGGACAAGGCCAACTGTGAATGCATGGCTGAGTGAATGTAGCTGTAAGGAATGGTGGAGATCCTTGTGATCATTGAAACGCTGCGAAAAGAGGACCGCTGACTAACAATAATACGCTGTGTACGGCTATCACTGTATGGGTGCACACAGCTTCACCATTGTGGGAAGCCAAAAGCACGGGAGTGGGTTGTTTCAGAGGGAGGGAGGAGGCAGGGGGGAGGAGGGAGGGAGGAATCCAGCAGACTGGGGTAGCCTCGGGCTCACTACTGCTCTCGTGCTCACAATACTACAGCTGCACTTGGTTGACCCACATCATCAAAAGAGAGAGAAAAAAGGGGTGGGCCTACAGTAGAGGGAAATTAGGATCACTGTAACCTGATAATCCCATGTGTTCACCAAGGGACTGTGTTAAGGCATTACCTGTAGTTAGGCTATGGTGTTTCACTGATGCATGATGCAGGATCTTATGTATAGGCTACACTTTCAACATGTAAGCAAACTCCCTGACCTTGGGGAGAGTCCACAAATCAGGATTAGCCCCATAACTTCAAAGAATTCCTACATTTTTTTTTTACATCTTTTTTTTTTTTTATCACTCAATGTAGCTGACTGAATAATATCCCTATGCCTAAAATTCAAGTTTTGTTTTAAAGATTCATGTTCATTCAAAGTTCTTGTGGGAATCATGTTTTTCCCTCCCACATGCCATATGAACTGGACTGGTTCTCCAACTACTCCTCCAAAACAACTAAAACAAAATTATGTAAAATGTTGATATTTCTTATATGTTTTATACAGCTAAAAAAAGCCTGGGGTCACACTGAACTCAGCGAGGCAGAGAGGAGTACAAAACGTGTACAGGACACCGAAAACATATAATCATGTCAATTTCATGTTTACCTGCTTGTTTCCATTACATTAGGAAAACCCATGAAACATGCAACAAAAAGATGGATTTAGACATTAAACACTGAATGAGGTCAAACTGATCCCAAAGACAATAGTTAGTTAGTTATCCCTTTATTTCAGACCCAGGGGATCCATATCACAATAAAAACAATAGGAGGGTTAACTTAATGTTTTAGCATTTATGCACAGGATTGATCAGTATCTGATAATTGTTGTGTCATGTAAAATCAGTGACATTAATGTTCTTTCCATTTTCTAAATTAATTTTTACGATTTCTGTAGTCAAATAGCCGACAAACTATGGACGATAATTCACAATAACATGCCTTGCTGCTCACCAAATTTTGCAGACACGCGTGCTGATGTCCTGTGGGAATTCGTCCCAGCATGGACCGCAGCTGGGTTAATTCTCTCGTGTGTGCCTAGGTGGAAACCATGAGCCACAAACAACGCATCTTCACACGGGAACTGTCACGAAGAAGAGGCAGCGTACACTTCCCCTTCCGGGTCGCGCAACTGAAACGTCGTGCGAACGGCGCGACTAAACAGAAAGTTTCTGAGAAAACTAAGCGGGTAGAGTACTTTTATGATCTCTTAAACTAGATTGCAGCTCTTTGGGAATTAAATCACACGCGGCGAGGCGAAGGACACAGGCAGAATCGTCAGCTCTGTAAGTTTAGTTGGGCGTTTGTGCGCTGGTGTTGGTAGCTCGCTGGCCGCAGGATGCTAACCTTAGTTAGCCAGCGACCGAGGAGTTTGGCGGATGTCGCTGATTACAGCCTGCACACTGCTTATGGTTAGCTCGCTGTTCAGCCAGTGTAAGCTAGCCGCATCAAGCCACAACAAGAACAAGCTGGCGACTGACCAACTTCATATAAATGCCTCTTTGTTCACAGCGGTGTCCTTATATCTAATGTGTTTGCGTATCTCTGTGTGCGTTCGAGCGAGGGAGATTGATTTTACATGCAAAGGTTAACTCCTACAGTAGTATGCGTTCATCTGGTTTGTCAGGGTTGGTGAGTGTTGTCATAGCTGCTGCATGTCTTGGCACACAGGAGTAGACGATGTCTCTTCCTAAGCGGGAGGTGGAGGAGTTGAGGCCATGGGTGGAGCGCACTGTGAAGAAGGTGCTGGGCTTCTCAGAGCCGACTGTTGTCACTGCAGCTCTGCACTGCGTGGGAAAAGGCCTTGACAAAAGGAGAACCATAGGTTAGTGTCTATTTGCTTAACAGATTCTTGTTATGTGATTGTATTGATGATCAAAGGAGTCGTCATTTAAACGCATGCATGATACGCGTGCCCTCTTTAGACCAGCTACGCCCCTTCCTCGATGAGTCTGCTGGAGGTTTTGTGGAGCGTCTTTTTGAGGCGGTGGAGGAGAGCCGCAATGCCAGAGGCAATAAAGGAGCTGGGGAGAAGAACCGCAAGAGAGAACTGAAGGTAAGCATGAATCCTAATTTAGTTGTTTCACCGATCTTTACAATGTAATTGTTTCAGTAAACATGAATACCTTGATTAGCCCCTGACATCATATTGTTATTATATCATATCATGCAGCCCTAGTTGTAAGAAGAATCAATGCTATGTATTAATTATTGTTTTATCAACACTTATTGGTATTTCTTATGTTATGTCTTGGCTGGCTGGTGTGCTCCCAGGATGTGTTTGGTGAAGAGCCTGAAACAGGTGGACTGCGAGAGGCTCCGGAGGTGGGAGACGGGACGGCGGTAAAGCGGAAACGGGTCCCTCGCTTTGAGGAGGTGGAGGAGCCTGAGGTCATACCAGGACCTCCCTCTGAGAGCCCTGGGATGCTCACCAAGATGCAGGTACATAACAACTGTCTGTTCATGAGTGCAGTAGCCTTTTATGATTGTAGTTTGTCAGAGAAAGTGGATGGCTGGATATATGTTAATCATTAATAATTTGAGGTTTTTATTACTGACTTGCTGCTGCTTCTAATGCGTTTCCTCAGATCAAACAGATGATGGAGGCAGCCACCAAACAGATAGAGGAGAGGAAGAAACAACTGAGCTTTGCATCATCAGTCCCTGCTCCACCAGTAATACACATTTCCACGTTTTTTTTTTTTTTTTTAAATTTAGTTCTGCATTTTAATGAGCTCCTCAATATCCTTGGTGTGTTTTTTGTGTACTGAAAGATCATATCAGCAGAATGATCATGCTGAAGCTATTTGAGGCATAAATTTAATATGACAGTGTTCTTCTCCTCTGTCTGCTTTCAGCGGTTGCCCCTTCCAACACCACAGCCCCAACTGGAGCCCCCTGCAGTTTCCAGGCTTCTCCCCACTCCTTCTGCTCCCTCTGCAGGTGGAGCCCCATCCATTGCCCCCTCTCAGGCCGCCACCTTCATGAATGATGCCATAGAGAAGGCCCGCAAAGCAGCTGAGCTGCAGGCTCGCATCCAGTCCCAGTTAGCCATGAAGCCTGGTATACTGGGAGCATTGGGGAACACTGGGCCTCACAATCTCGTGGCACTAGCTAATCTGCATGCCATGGGTATTGCACCACCGTGAGTAATACATTGATATACACAGTTAAAACACAGTATTTTATTTTTTCTAAAGAAAAACAAAGCTGGAGGAAATGCCTAGATGTTTAGGTGACAGTGTTAAAATAGACTGCTTTTGTGTGTGTGTGTGTGTGTGTGTGTGTGTGTGTATACCTGTAGGAAAGTGGAAGTTAAGGAGGTGAATAAACCAACACCTCTGATTCTGGATGAGATGGGAAGAACTGTGGATGCTACTGGCAAAGAGGTTGAGCTCACACACCGTATGCCCACACTAAAAGGTGGGTGTGTATACTGTAATAAATGTACACACGATTAAATTATTCTCATCTTTCACTCACCTTTTTTTCCTCATGCTTCCATTCAGTTTCATGTTTGAATTTCTCTGTCCTTAGCTAACATTCGTGCTGTAAAGAGAGAGCAGTTCCGTCAACAGCTGAAAGAGAAGCCCGGAGAGGACCTGGAGTCTACTTCCTACTTCGACCAGCGTGTCTTCATCACTCCAGCCCAGCGCCCTCGCAGGAGCTTTAAATTCCATGAACAGGGGCGCTTTGAGAAGATTGCACAGAGAATCCGAACTAAGGTTGGATATAATCCTTAAAACCTTTGCATGTCAGCAGTTCTCAACCATTTTGTTTCAATAATACGTATATGAAATTGCAGAAAAATTATTCAAACACCTTGGTCTTTCCTTCATTGGTCCTTTACCTCTATCAGGCCCAGCTGGAAAAATTGCAGACTGAGATTGCCCAGGCAGCAAAGAAGACTGGCATCCAGGCATCTACCAAGCTGGCCCTCATTGCCCCAAAGAAGGATCTGGGAGAGGGGGATGTGCCCATCATTGAATGGTGGGACTCATACGTCCTGCCCTCCAACATAGTCTTGTAAGATTCCCCTGTTTCACTTAAATCTTAAACACTGAATACAATACTGATGGGCAAAAAATGACCCTCCTGTTGGCTCAGACTGACATGTAAATGCTGAGCATCGCCTAAGACCATCTTCACCGAAACTGTGATACTGGACTGTGAAGAATTGTTGAAATCTTTTCCCAAACAATTTAGGTAATCACATTTGTAAGTTTGTTGTTGTAGATTTATTTATTGTTCTCCATGTCCTATGCAGAACCCCAGAGGAAAAATTTGATGATGTGGAGTTCTTTGGAGTGACTAATTTAGTAGAACATCCTGCCCAGATTAGCCCTCCAGGTAAACATACACAGTAGCGCATCTTTCAAGCCCCAACACTTTGAACACTTTGTGTGAATTTAATGGATACAGAACTTTGTAGTGATATAAAACAGTGTTTCATCAGTGGTCGTACTTTTTGTCTTTTGCTTAGTGGACACGGATAAGCCAGTGACACTGGGTGTATACCTGACAAAGAAGGAACAGAAGAAGCTGAGGAGACAGACGCGTAGGGAGGCCCAAAAAGAATTGCAGGAGAAAGTCCGTCTGGGACTCATGCCTCCGCCAGAGCCCAAAGGTAACAAAACACACCCACAGAGATCACTCTTAACTTGCAACTAAAACAGAATGAAGCTGATGTTTTCTTCTGATTCCTCAGTTCGCATCTCCAATCTGATGAGAGTGCTGGGAACAGAGGCGGTTCAGGACCCCACCAAGGTAGAAGCCCATGTCAGAGCCCAGATGGCAAAGAGACAGAAGTGAGTTACTTCATTAACCTCTCTCCACACTGTTGTCCCTTAGCTTTTTATCTCTGTCTGTGTCTTTCTTGCAAAGTCATGTATTTGCTCATTTAGTATACTGTGTGATAATAAGTGAAGGATCATAGTTTTTATCCTTCTCTAATCCAATTCCGTCTCCCTCACATCAGGGCTCATGAGGAGGCAAATGCCGCCCGCAAGCTCACAGCAGAACAGAGAAAAGAGAAGAAGGTCAAGAAGTTAAAAGAAGACCTCACTCACGGCGTTCATATTGCCGTGTACAGGTGTGTATTCACAGAGAGAAAGCTAATTGATGAAAATGTTGAGTGCACAGGTTTTTGTCACAATCTAGAGGTGTTTATAATTCCTACATTTTGCTCATCCCTTACAGGATCCGTAACTTGCACAATCCTGCTAAGAAGTTTAAAGTGGAGGCCAACGCCAACCAGCTGTACCTGACCGGCACAGTGGTTCTGCACAAAGATGTCAACATTGTGGTGGTGGAAGGAGGTAAGTCACATATCAGATATTCTATAACCAGAGTAGAGCTAGGCAGTTCATCAACATTATATAAACACTGTGATTATGAGATTAGACATCATCATCACAGTATCATGGCATCAGTGTTGTCTAAGGCTGCATTACAGTATTGTATACAATTTCTTAACTTATTAGACTGTTGTAGCTGTTCTGTTGTTTGTTTCTACCTGTTTGGTCATCATATGCACATTACTAGTGATTTTTTTTTTTTAAATGTACGTACATATCTTGTGAAATTAACAGTAGGCATTTCTACATTATCATCCCAATATCAATATTGAGATATTTCGCCAAAAATATTGTGATATTTGATTTTGCCCATGTTGCCCAGCCCTAATCTGAGGTGCTTTCTGCTCTTCTAGGCCCCAAATCGCAGAAAAAGTTCAAGAAGCTGATGATGCACAGAATCAAATGGGAGGAACATAACACTAAAAGAGATGGTAAAAACGGCTTGATTCTTAAGTCTTGTGTTTATCAATACATTTTCCTTAGTACTGGATTACTGAACTCTTTACATCTGATTTTTTTTTCTCCCACCCATTAGATCCAGATGGGGATGACGATACAAAGAGGAACAACAAGTGCTGGTTGATCTGGGAGGTGAGTGTCCATCGATACTCTGTCATAAAAATAATGTGGATTATTATTATTATTTTGTTCCTGATCGCATTGATGTCTGTCTTTATTCCTTCTGCCTCTCCAGGGCACAGCTAAGGAGCGCAGTTTTGGGGATATGAAGTTCAAGCAGTGCCCCACAGAGAACATGGCAAGGGAACACTTCAAAAAGCATGGCACAGAACATTATTGGGATCTAGCGCTTAGTCAAAGTGTGTTGGAGACCACTGATGACTGAGACATGCCAGCAGAGCACCAACAGGTGTTGGTGAAGGCTTGGTCACCTCCCCCTCCGATAAGTGTCAGATCCACAGCTGCACAGCCAACTGGACCTGTTTGTCTGGCCTGTTTCAAATGGGGACATACAAACTTCAAGAGACTTAAATACATTACAAGGAGGGAATATTAACCGGTGTGACTGTTTCCACAAAAACGAGTGACTGATCAAGGTGTTTGCAAGAGAGTGCGTGCATGTGTGTACTTGTATGCCTGCATCAGTGTTCATCTCCCTTGTTGGTAGGGTAGTTCATTTTCCAGTCTGTCAAATGCTTTGTGTCCATTATTGAATACTCTAGCTGACAGATTCTACTTGGTTATGTAAATGACTTACCTAGGCTTTACCTGATGAAAGCTGGAGTCTGTATTGAAATGTTGCTCCCATGTACACAGTGATGATAACCTGTTTGAGTCAATAAGAGTCAAGACCCTCCCCCATGTCAGTGTGGTAACAAATGACCAAAACTCCTAAAGCAAACCTCATGGGATATTTGGTTATATTGCCACGACAATTGTCTTGTATTCGCCATAGTTTGATTACAGAGACTGGAGAGAATTTATTAATCTAAAGCTAAATGTTTCAGAGGTTTTCTATCGAGAGGATCGACTCATTTTGAACCACTTATGACCCTCTGTGTATACTTTCACGTCACCAATAAACGGATACAGAACCATTTTTACAGACTTGTGCCCTTTGCCAGTTTCCATTTGTTTTGTGATTTTAGATACCTGAAACTCACTTTAAAATAACACATTTACTTCATGCGCACGTAGATGGTACGTTATTTTTGTGTCTGCTGCTGACTTTGTTGGACCTGTAGACTTTGAGAATAAATTAGTAAAAGGGGGCGTGAGTCTTCCTCAGATGTGCGGCTCTTACGGTCTAAATGAAATCGCAAACAAGCGATCAACAGACTAGAGAGAGCTGGAAAGATGGCGGCCGGTTCTGGAGCTGCAAGCGGCCACGGAGCCCGCAGCTCCACCGCTGCTCTGGAAGCCTCTTTGGACCGTCGGTTTCAAGGAGTATCCAACACAATGGAGTCAATACAGGGACTTTCGGCCTGGTGCATTGAAAACAAAAAATACCACAGCCTTGTCGTCCGATACTGGATGAAGTGGCTCAAGAAATGTGAGTAGCTAACGCTAGCTTTGGCTAGCCCGCAGCTGCAGCTAACGCGTTGGGTAGCTAACTACAGCTAATCCAAATGTATGTCAACTTTGACGTTTATTCGCATGCAAACACCATGTCGTGTCGATGTTAGTTAAATCATTCAGTGAAGAAGGGTGGATTTGTATCCCAGCCATGTTTATCTACACTTAAGCTGAATTGCATTTTTCTCGACTGGGTATTTGCAAGTCGCACTTAACCGCTAACGGTATCGGTTTACGTTAGCAGCTAGCAGCTAATGTTACCCAGGTAATGCTAACATATTCCGCTGTTCGCTAAGTAGTGGTGTTTACACTGTGGCCTCCCGGCCCAAGGCCCGGATAGCTCGGTTCTGGCCTTAGCATTTCAGCATCGCTCCCATGAGACATGGCAGTGCATTGGAAATGTCATTTCGTAATTCAGAGTAACGTTACGGAGAAGCTCGTAGCTGGTCCTTGTCTGCTCTGCAGCATGACGCTTACTTTACAGGTATGGAAGATGGTCAAATAATACCGTACTTCTTAAGTTTGCGTTGTTTAATAAGTTAAAGGGAAACCACATCCTAAAGGGGACAGAACTACTGTTTCTGTGAAGTGAGAGTGAGCAGTCTTCCCCAAAATAAAGCTGTGTGGACTGTATTGATCCTGAGCTGAAATAATGAGAGCCAAGATTCATCATCCCATCAAAAATGAATTCTCACAACCTTTGCTTGAGCTTTGATAACAAAATTGTCTTATTTTCACATAGGTTTCAAACCAGGACGTTTTATTGGCCAAATAGGGTCGAATATACAAGGAGCTGCACCGGCGTGTTACACAAAACATGAAACAACACATAATTTTAACAAAGTACAAAATATTTTAAGTAGAAAGTGAGAGATCTCTTGCCAGTGAAGTATCTTCACATTGTATCACTTGCCCACTCTTGCAAATTAGAATCTTGGCCCTCATGTCTTCCCTCATGTCTAGGTTCATCTATGAATTAATCCAGCCAAAGTCAGCTATATGTGCCATATATGTACCTTCTGCTTTAATATTGGATTTTTCCGTTTTATACTGCGAATGATGCTTGTTGTTGATATGCATTTGCCCAGTTAGAATCACAGGTAGAACATTGTTACATTGCAGAAAATTGAGCAATGTATAAAAGCCTTTTCTGATAACAAGAACTTGGTTGGTTGTTAGTTGTTCATTTGCCAGCTGCCATGTGTGATAGTGGTGTGTTATTTTGAATACTAGATAGCTTCTTTGATCCCATCCTCCTGCCAGTGTGAGCTAATACCCTCCCTACACCTCTGGCTTGTGTGAGGTATTTGGAATATAAAGATTTTTTTTAATGACATGATCTGTCTCAAAGATGACTGAAGTGTTTGATAGTCTTGAGTATGTTTCTCATTGACTCGCCTCACAGTTTATACATCTTTGTAACTGTCTAACTATCCTGAGAGAAAACTAGGCCTCACAGTGAGATGCTTAAGGTTTCTTTGGAAGAAGTAACGTCATTAAGCGCATGGTATAGGCACTAAATTGTTCTCAGTTTTTGGCTTCTGCTCTTAGAGATATGATTTAGTTTGTCTAGTAATGGAAACATTGTTAACCATCTTTGCCTCCAGTTGACTGTTGTGTGTTGCGACAGGTTAGTTTCTTTGCTGCTTTGGCCACCTCGGCACTGACGATCTCTTGGCACATGACTTGAATAGTTTTGATGTTTCCATTACTCTGTACAAATGTCATCTTATATCAGTTCAGCTCTGTTTATTATCTATTTATAGACTGTTTAGATACAAAGAACTTCTTTTTGCTTATGTGGATCAAAATGATTGTACTATAAACTGATTTTTATGTTTTATTTATTTATTTTTTTTTAAATCCTGACCATTTTACCTTAGTTGTTTCACCAGAGTCTTAGCTGATTGCAGGTAGAACTTAAAGGGTTGATTGGAGATAGCTGCTAACAAGCTCTAAGCTCTTTTTGATTAACACATTATTGATTGTATGTTGCCAGTGCCCAGGTACTAACTTATCAAATGTTTGTCATGTTGAGGAATATTTTTTTGCAGAATGGGTTAGTGTTAGTAGCAGTTACAAGCCAAATATTGTAAATTTTGTGTGGTGGCTGATGAGTTGGTCAGTTCTGTTCGCTACCAGATATGCATTTTTGCAATCTTTGTAAGATATGTTACATTTTGGCTTTTGCAAATTCATAGTCAGGCGAAATCTTGTGGATTCACTTGACACTGTGGAAGAAAAGGTTGGTTTCCTACTTATTTTTGGAAGCAGAGTTAGAATTTGTGCATAGTTAGTTTGTACTGAGATTGGTGGCCCACGGTTATGCAGCTGAATCCTAGCTTGTGAATGGATTAACTTTATGGGTTAAAGGGTTAAATTTTTGAAGCACACATGCATCTGTTAGCTTACTTGTTGGACATGACTATTTGTGACAAAAATATTTGCGTAACTGTGACTTTATATGGAAAACAGGCCATATTCAGAATCAGAAACACTTTATTGATCCCTGGGGGGAAATTGGGTTAGTTGCAGTTGCACATTTCACAAAATAATTAAATTATAAGGAAATGAAAGGCTCTTCAGTTGTAAAGAAACAGCTGTTAGAACCTACTTAAAAAAAAAAAAAAAATTGAAATCTATACTTGAAGGAAGGATGCAAGGACTCATGCAGTTGTGTCTATTGTCAGATATGTTGTTAATTTAAAATTTGATTGAAAATGAAGTTCCATTCTGGCTGTAAATAAAACGTATAATACTCAGATTATGATATGTTAATGATGGCATAGACTGCTGAAACTCTTGTCTGTCTTCTTTACCATTTTTGAGAACTTTTCACATCTTTTTTTTGCATTCAATTGCATTAATTTTGCATTTCTTGCAAATTTGAGAATTTGCAGGGAACCACCTACCTTAGAATGATGTTTATGGCATTAAATTTTCCATGAAATTAGTTTTGTGTCTTAAGGTTTTCTGGTCACAGCGACTTGAACTTTGTTACTGTCCCGAAGGAAATTTGGCTTCAGCCAAGCATTAGCTCATAATTAATACAAATCAGCATTTGTTGATCTGGGAAGATTTGTGTCAGATTTGCAACCACCAGCTTGTTTTGTGAATACATAATGAAAAGGAAACAAAATGATAGTTTATGGCTGGGAAATATTGCATTTTGAGCAAAAATATTATTGTTTAAATACTTTGCACATTGGGAGTGTGACTGTCTTGCTCTCTCTCTTGCTTGCCTGTGTTCTCTCAGATTGCTGTTTTTACTTTAAAAGCAGATGTCTTGCTTTTTTCCCCAAACTTCTTGTAGTCAGTAGTGCTCTTAGCTTGCGTGCCATCTATCTCTTTTTACCAGAAGCCTCTCTTCACTTGTATTGTCATCAAACAAAGAGAAATCCCCACCCCTTGTCCTAAACTGGTCCTAAATTAATACTAGAGTATTTCCTTGTTTTATGAATAAAGCAGTACACAAGTTGAAGCAGTCGCTCTGTGTGTTTGACCAATCAGTAGCGGTCATCCTTGCAAGCCCACCCCCAAAGCTCCTGGGCCATTGGAAAGTGCTGCCCCGCCACCTGAGCAGGGAAGTTTTTTTTGTGGGGTACAAAAAATGTACACAGAACTAAATTTTTACTCTGGTCCCTGTGGCCAAAATGCAGTCAGTTCCTCAGAGGGTTCCTAGGCCCTGGAAAAAGTTCCTGTGGTTGAACAGCGGCTAAAGTCTGCACCCAAAACATAAAGTACATGAGTGTCAGTAGTAAAAATCTGTACTCTGATTTGACACCTTTCAATAGATGAAATAGTTTTGTTTCTTTTATACTGGTGAGGGAACATCAAACTCAAAATTTTAAAGCTGTCACCCCGTGGAAGAAATACTTCAGATGATTTTGTGCTCATTTAATTAGATGTTATTTGCAGAGCATCATACAGTGATTTTGACTTTTGTGAACATGTTTTGTTGTCATTCATTCAGTTTCATGTTATATTGCGTGATCTAAATGCCATATAGCCTAAATGCAGATTCTGATGCAGAGTCAGTGGATATACGGTTTTTTAAATATTTTAACATTGTCTCTTGTGTTTCCTATGTCTTAGGGAGTCGCGCTCCCTAATGGCATTAAGAGTGCATTTCTTTTTTTTCTTTTTTTTTTTTTTCTTTTTTTTTGGTGTCTCCTTGCTGTCCGGATTTGTGACATAATTTCAGTTTCAAAGGCAGGCTTTGATGTTCATTGTTTTGCAGAGAACTCTTTTATACTGAGATTGTAACGATTTTGTAGTAGGGGTGCACATGTACAGCTGAGGAAACGAATAACCTACTTGTCAAACGGACCATAAACGATTACAAAAAAAAAAAAAAAAAAAAATTAAAAATCATTTTGAAGGCACCTTTTCCCGCGACACAATTTTCGCAACTTTATGGACTAGGCCATCTTAAAGCCCAATCATCCATTGTTGCTTCTACTGTGGTTGACGTTTTTCCCTATTCCACTGACAGATTTGACTATGCTACCACAAAAAAGAAAGAAAAGACGGCAAGCGAAGTATAGCATGGTGTTATTTTGACTTGGAATAAGGAGGATCTCAAGTGAAATGTCAGCTGTGTCAGGTATAAAGTGCAATAAACTGAAAAAAAAAAAAAAAAAAAAAAATGCAGCATCGATGCTTAATCCTCTGAGATGTGAGCACCCGATCCTGTTTACCTCCATCCGACTCGCTGCAGGCCACGGCTGGAAACGCTGGGGGTACTCACCCGAAACAAATGTGACAAGGCACGAAGTGACAACATCACTAACCTTGTCACCAACATAGTAGCCCCAGATATGCGACCACTTTCCATCGTTGGATATGATGGATTCGTTGCTCTCCTGGCTTATTTGGAGCCAGCCTAAACACTCCCCACAACTCGAGTGGAAAAAACTATACCACGAATGTGTATCAGTCATCAAACATGACCTATCATCCACCCCGTATGCGGCGCTGACAACCAATTGTTTAACACAATTCCCTACATTACGGTAGCCTGTCATTATCTCTGATAAATGGAATGGGAAGGTGACATCACAATGAGACGTTACAGATGCAATAAGCGCTTATCATCACTGGTCTGTCAGTCATAAATCATTCATTGGCTCAACACTGACGTGACAAACGAATCAATCAGATCCTGTTTTTGGTATTATGTAGGCTATATATATTCAACATAAGCTATTTGGGACTTGCCCGCCGTCCAGTACTGCTCTGCACTGCCTCATTCACCCCATCATGGAGCGCACACTGCGTGTGACATTTAGCAATGACTTTTTCCGATACGATATCATCTGTTTACGACTGGGAAACAGAAGCTAGGAGGACCCAAAACAGTTGTCATTCATTCTATTAAATGAACTTTGCGTGGTCGGTAGAGGCGTAAAAACTCCTACCAAACGAGTACACAAGCACTCCCTGGGGATTGGAGCATGAAACTATTGGAGACTACAAACTATGCTACACGGTTTGCAAGCATACTTTGTAATACTGATTGGAATTTCTGATATGTAACTAAATATAACTTGTTTCGGTGTTTTGAGATGAGCAATCCAGTTTTTAAGTCTGTGTATGTACTTTTAGTAAGGCTGAGTAACCTGTGGTGTAAATTTGGTTATTTTAGATGCGAAGCCTCTCTGTGAGCTTAAGGTGAAACTCATTCTCAGGATCACGGTTAGCTATATGTGCTCCACTCGGACGTGCAGGCTTGTGCTCGCCGTTTGGACACGCACCATTATTGCGGAGCAAAGTGTTTTAAAGGAGCGTGGGCGGAGCTGTAGACTGAAACAAATAATAAAGTAACCTTTATTGGCTTTTAAAATCTTCTGTGTTTCTGTAAGAATTGTGAAGGTAGTCCAATAACATTTCACCATGATTTAGCTATAATATATACCGTCCGGTCAGGTCGGCAAATCCGTCTTGGTCCAGTAAGTTTTTAAGCGCACCCAATCATTTGGGACGTCAAGATATCGGACATGCATCTGATATAGAGTCAAAACTGTTGCTAAGTTGACCGCATGCATGGAGTTACAGTAACTCGTTACAAGCTATCTGTTCGCTTAGTTATTACAATTTATTACGATACAATTTTATTTTAAATTGTACCGCGCTGGAAGTTCTACCGGCCCTTTTTCGCATTTCAGTCAGCCTCCAGGTGCGCACATCTGGGCAGAGATCAGCGTCACCACCCGTTGTTCAGGAGCTGTGTCTTGATTCGCTGCAGTGAACCCAGACGCTGCATTTTAGTTTGCTTTTTGATTTTGTTTTATGCAAAAACGGATTATTTTTGAAGGACATATTTCCACAGGTGATCAGAGAGTCAGTTTTTTAATGTAATACTGATATCATGCAAAAAAAAAAAAAAAAAATGCATTGAGTCTTCTAATGGAATTTAACGCTTGTCAGTCGGCCTCCAGTCCGCACATCCCGCAGACGTCAGCAACATCTGTCCCAGTGGATGTGTGCCTCTCTGTGATTAAAGTGTAAAATGTATGTTGTATTTAAACTGATCGTGATTGATTGTGTTTTCCATACCAACCTTGTCTGCTTGACAGTTTCACTAATTTGAAGGTCTGTAGTCATGTTCACTTTGCCTCCTGACGGTCACTGAATTTTAAATCGAGGCTAGTACAGTCTCTTTTTAAAATGCTTATGAAAATGTCTAAACATAGCAGCTTACAGTGCAAGCTGTGCCTGCCAGCAAATAAATAATGAGGACATACACGATCTGCCAAACACAATTTGTAGGCTATAGAACATGGGTGTAAATAAAGAGTTCATCTGTGACACTGCGTCCTTGTGTCTCATATGTCCTGCATCATTTGAATACTTGTTGGTGGGCTAATAACAATTTTATTTGCACATTTCATCGAGGAATTATTATGGATCTTTTGCCTAACTGTTTGGTACAAAATAATGTTTAATATTCATCTGTTAATATATGTTGTCAGTTATTATGAGTTTATGGTTGTGCTTGGGTGATGGATATTCTTTTTTGTTTAGCTCCCTATAGCCTGAATCTTGGTTTCAGCTGTTGCACAAATTCAAGCCATGCTTACTTGGTGCGTCACTCCAGATTCAAGTGTACATTTATGGTATTGCATTTACCCCTTTGTCTGAGAGATGTGGAGTCTGACACATTTGGCCTGGTTAAAGGAAGCAGTGATCTTTTCTACCAACACCTGATTTGTCACTCTCTTTGAAGTCACCTGACCAAGTATTCAGGCTGAAATTTATCTAAAAATGTGACAGAAGGATTGATATTTTTTAAAGACTCCAGTGAATGATTTTTTTTTTCTTCATGGATGTTGATTTTGTTGCTGAACAGCTTTAAATTGAGATCACTGGCTGTAATATTTCATGTTGCCTGGTAACATGAGGATATTGAATGATCTATCCTAAGAGACACTAGAAATTCTTGGTTCTGTGCCATTTTAAATTGACTCTGGTACTGTTTTTCTAAATGGATGGCTCTGGTTTGATGGACACTGACTATACTTACATTGGCTAAAGCTGAAAGAAAGATGAAAAATTTTGAAAGACATTCCTTGATCTGTGACTGAACTAATCCATACCTGTAAAAGCACATGTAGTCCTCAGCTTACTATTCGGTTACTGCTGTCATAGTTAACAAGTATGTTTGAATGCCCATTGGGCTTTTGTATTGCAAGTATGATCTTCACCATCACTTTCTAAAATTTGCTTGTCTGAGTGTCTGGGTCCAGAAACATCTCTTTCCTTTGTGCCTGGCTAAGGATCTATTCATAATCTGATCTTATCTTTTCCTCTACTTGTTTTCAGCGGACACCAATCATCGCTTGAATCTGTTCTACCTTGCCAATGATGTGATTCAAAACTGCAAACGAAAAAATGCCATTGCCTTCCGCTCAACCTTTGCAGAAGTCCTTCCCAATGCTGCCCAGCTGGTCAAGTGAGTGCACACAGATTGCTTTGTTAGTCATTCATCTGTTACATAGTGTCAATATTGTGTCAGTGTGTGAACTCTTATTTCCATGATGTTTTTTTTTTCTTCAGGATTCTTTTTTTTGTATCCAGAAGCAGAATCATACATGTTTTCTCTCAGCCTAGTAATGTTGACACACACCATGTTGCCCTGTCACTTTGTGTTGCCAGAGATGGGAAGGTCCGTAAATCAGTGGAGAGGATCTTTTCTATCTGGGAGGAGAGGAGTGTGTACCCTGAGGAGCTCATCGCCCAGTTCAAAGCTGGCCTGAACAAAAAGGACCGAGAGAGAGAGCGAGAGAAAGAGAGGCAGAAGGAAAAAGAAAAAGAGAAAGGAAAGGAGTCCCCACCTATACCAGGTCAGTCTTTCAATGTGATTTTTTTTTTTCACTCTACAGACTGATTTACATTATTAGAGCTTATTTAAGTTTCAGGTCATCATATATTAAAAATGATCTCCATTTCCACTTGTGAATGTGTGTTGTCAAGTTGACGTTAACATTTTTTTCTCCCCAGCCCAAGCCAACCCCAAAGCTGCCCTCAAGTCCAAGATAGTAGCTGAATTCACAGTGAGTCTTGACTGTGTGCATCCTCCTATATTTTGTCATGTAAAATTGTTTGTCAAGTTGCACAAAAACTGATTTAATACCTTCATCTTTTCTCATTCCCACTCCTAGCCCCAGTCATTCATAGAGCAGTTGACGGGATATAAGCGAGCAGTGGAGGAAGAGGAGTTCAGGGAGAAACAGCTGGCAGCTCTGAGGGTGGACGTCTGCAGCACAGAGGCTCTCAAGAGACTTAAAGGTCAAATGTCATTTATATGACCCTAATCTATTCAGTTTAACCTACTAACATATTAACAGTAAAATGTTCATCATACATTAATACTGCTGCACAGTTTAATAAATTGTCACACTCTGATAATGAAAATGAGATCTGGTCACTAAATTTTAAACTGAGGCTATTAGAGTTTCTTTTCAAAAAGCTTATGAAAATGTCTAAACATAGTAGCTTACCATGCAAGATCTGCCTGCCAACAAATACCCAATACAATGTGTAGGCAGTAGATTATGGATTCAAATACAGAGTACAGAGAGATCTGTGACACTGTGTCTGGATGTACTTGACAATCAACTTACAGGTAGTTGACATAAATCTCAGAAAGTTTGCTTAGATATGCAAGAGAGTCTGTAAAGAAAATTAAGAAGATGTATGGTATTAAGTTGGTGACTGATGAGGAAGGCTAGCAGGAGTTTTCTGATTTTCGGCCCAGTTTTTACAAAGACAGAATTAAAACAGATAAAGCCTCATTTGTTTGGACCACACTGAGCACTAGATCATGGTTTCATATATTGAGATAGCAGGACATTATATCTATGTGTAGTACGCTTTTTTTTACCTGGTGTGTGCTGGGAGATAAGTCTTAAATCATGTTACGTTAAATCAATGCTTTACAGTTGAATGCAACATTTTAAGTCATAAATTCGATTTTGAAGGTCATTAAAATGTTAGGTTGTTGATGCATTGGTGTTCCAGGAAGAAGTTGGTCCAATCAAGCAGAACTGATAAGTTTGCTGTTGTTTTTATGTTGACATTTATTTTAATTGGAAAATTGGTCTTTTCTGTCATCCTGACATTGAAAATATGTTAAATTTAACTGAATGAAACTTGCAGACACATTGTACTTACCTGTTGCTTTCTTTGTTTGTCTGGTTCCTAAAACACTCCTTTTCCTATCTCCAGACAAGGCCGGAGGAAACAAATTTGCCAAGGACTTTGAGGATGGCAGTCTGAAGCTGCAGGAGTTTGTCAGCTTCTTGGAGAAAGAGTTGAAAACGGGCCCCCCTCTGCTGGAAGCTTTAGGAAATGCAGACATTTTCTATGAGATGCAGTACAAGGAGGTCAAAATTGTGGCCAATGTGAGTGTTAACCCATGTGATTTAATTATTTTTCCTAAGATTATTCCATACTTTTCCTTACAGATCAGATCAGCGGACATTGCTGCTGTGTATTTAATTACAAAATGCATTAGAAGGCAATTATGTCTTTGCTGTTCCCTTTGTAACCAAAGCAACCTTTGGTTAGTTAATCCTAAAAAATAACAAAGTTATGGTAAATGTGCTATGTGGATCACATGTCTCACCTTATTTCTTTATTCTCATCTCATTTACTTTGATTCTTGTTCCCTCTCACCCCTCCCCATTTGCTCAGGCGTACAATGCCTTTGCCAACCGTGTGGCCAGTCTTAAAAGGAAATTGGATGCCCTTAAGTCATCTCTCCCTGGACCCGAGGACTCTCCCATCCCCTCACCCTCAGAAGACGCCCCCTCCCCTACCGGCTCTGACTCACCGTTCCTGGGATTGGGGGCCAGCAGGGCCCAGCTGGACCCTGAACTAGATGGCAAGGCAATGGATGAAGGAGAGGTGGCCAAGGACAACAGAGACCCAGAAGACATGGATATGTCAGATGAGGAGGCTGACAATGCCAGTATCTCAGGTTAGTGGCTACAAATTGTTTTAAAATGTGTTGATCTGAGATCGCTTATGAGAGACTTGCATTTGGGTGAATATAATTTTATGGTGTAGGTCCAAGAGTGTTTGTCCAGCTGATGTTTTGTTTCAGAACTGCTCATTTATTAATCTTACAATTTTTTTCCCACTATCAGATGAAAAGAAAGAAAAGGCTTCCACCGTTGTTTCCAAGACAACAAAGCTGGGTGCATTGTCAAAGCTGACACTTCCAACTACACCCACCAAATCCTCGAAAGCCAATGCCACCACCCCTGCCACAGCCACCCCAGTGACTCCCACCTCCACCGCTGGTCTTAGTGCTCCCACCACCCCTCTGGGAGTCAACCTGGCTAACGTGGACCTGGGAAAAATCAGCTCCATCCTCAGCTCGATCACGACTGCCATGAAGAATACAGGTGTGGTGGGGGGTTCAGAGAAAACAGTAATATTACAACATGTCCTAGGAATTTGAAAATGTCTTAAGGATGGTTTAAGTCTATTGAGACAAAAGGAATAATACAATTTTTTGCAGTAGCAGGCAGTTGACATGGTTACATTCTGATAAGTAAGGATTTACCATTTATCTTTCTGTGAATGTAATTGTGTTCTTTGGACATGAACAGGTGAGACTGACAACAAAAGGTCTTTACTTAAAAAAAAAAAAAAAAAAAAAAAGCCAGAAGCTACTATAGAATTGTGTGTATATGTGTCTTTTACCTGACAAAATGTATTTTAAAAAATCTCATTAGTTAGGGTAAATCTTTTTATACACAATTTATAAAATTTTAGTCATATGAGAATCAGTTTGCTTATATAAAATGTAATGATGTGAAAGTACTACAAAATTGCATATTTGACTTGTGGAAAATTCCATGCCTCTGACTAGCCTTGTTTACTGAAGGCTAATGAAGGATTTTTTAGGTCTTTCCTTGATCTTAAATTGCTTTGCATAATAATTAAATGTCATGTCTCTTTTTGACCAATTTTTGACACATTAATTAATCCACAACAATGTTGATACGTTGAAATCTTTTGGGAGAAG
The DNA here is from genome assembly GCF_902150065.1 of Myripristis murdjan. Lineage (NCBI taxonomy): Eukaryota > Metazoa > Chordata > Actinopteri > Holocentriformes > Holocentridae > Myripristis > Myripristis murdjan. Next base: position 19,934,226 of record NC_043995.1, read on the forward strand.
GCTCTGTTCTTACTTGTTGACCTAATTAAAGTTGTAGATTAGATATATGCTTTGCTTTAAGCAAAGTGTAGATTTTTTTTTTTTATTTGGAACAGATAAACATTTCTTGTAGAGAATTGGAATCATATTTCATGATGTTTGTGGAAAAGGTAGATCAGAGCGCTGCAAGATGTGTAAAGCAGGAGGAGGAGTTGTGTATGGTAACAGGTAAGTTTGAGATTGCTAAAAGCATTTCAGTTATTTGTGGCACTCATGGTACGGTTTAAATTTTTTGCTATCTCTGCCCTCATGTGCTTTTCAGCAGCTAGCCCTTCATCTCGACCATCTCCTGGAACACCCACCACCCCCTCCGGCCAACCAGTTGCTTCCAAAGTTGCCCCACCAAGCCCAGCCCTGGCCAGCATCCTGTCACGAGTTGACATCACACCTGAGGGCATACTCAATGCTCTATCTAAGACAAACACACCAGGTTAGAGACACACGCATACTTGTCATTGCCAGTGTTTGGTTGATAATCTCATTTGTCAAATTCCACATTACTAATCAATTTTTTCAATTGTCTTTTGGCCCAGGATTGTCATCTCTGCTGCAAAGTGTGACAAACTCTTCCACTGCCCCTCCCACCCGAACATCTCCAGAGTCGTCAGCTCCTAAGGCCCCACTCACCCCAACCACCCCCAAAAGCAAACCCATCATGGGGAACAGCCTCAAAAGAGAAACGCCTGGGAGAACCAGAGACTGGGAGAAAGAAAGACAGTTGTCCCCTCCACCCCCTCCTCCTCCCCGTCCCTCAGTACCCTCTGTCTCTCCCCCCAGCCTAGAATCCAAAATCAACAGTTTCTTACAGGGTAATCCGGGGTTCAGTCTAGGTCTAGGTGATGTCAGTCCCTTAGGGGGCGATGGGGTTGATGGGACCCCAGTGAGGGACGAGGCTGCTGCCACACCCACCCAGGATGAGATCATGGACACACCTGGGAGCATGCCAGAATCACTGGGCTCGTCTGGAGGTCATAACCTCTCACCCACAGCTTATCGCAGTGACCCCTGGGATGCTGTCATTACCCCAACAGGAAGCAGCAACGATGGAGACTTCCTGGCCTCATCTTCCCGGTATGGAACTGGGAAGAAGAGCGCCGCAAAACTGAAGGATGAAGAGGCGATGAATATGAGGAAGCAGGGTGTTGCCTCTTCCCCCCTTACTGACATGATGAAGGGTAAGAAAGATGGACAGAGCAGCCAGATGAAGGTGATGGGGAACAGCAGAGCGCTGGCAGAAAGGCGAGCTTCTCTAGGCTCTCGTAAAGCCAGCACTGGCTCAGAAGAGGGAAGTTTGAGCGGAAAAAGAGAGGACAAGTTGAAAGGTCGAGAGGGTGGGTCTCCAGGTGGGGAGGGGGAGGAGGTCCAGTACCACCGTATTGAAACACTAGTATCGCCCTGCACTGAAGGAGCACCCATCCAAACTCTAGGCTATTCCAACCGGCCACAAGCTGGAGAGCGCATCCAGACGGTTGAGAGCATCCGCGTGATTGGACGAGGCTCACGGCGAGGGGGCGGGGCTGGCAGTCGGCCAGGGGGCGCAGTGTGGTATGAAGAGGAAGAATACATGGAAGCCCAGCCCCCCTCGCCCCATGCTGTTCCCCCACCTCTTAACATTAGTCAGGGAGGCTCGGAGGACATGACTCCCTCCATGCCGCCACCCCCTCACCCTCCTCCTCACCTCGTCGTGCAGCACCTTCACCCTCGTCCCCCTCCCCCTTCTCCATCCCACACTCATGCCCATCCTACTCCCCAAGCTCAGTTCCAGATGCCCTACCACGCAGAAAACATGCAGACCCCTCCTCCATCACACCTCCACCAGCATCCCCCTCCTCCCTCCCCTTTCTTCACTGCTCCTCCGCCGATCCCCCGTCCCCCTCCCCCTCCCATATTGCAGCGCCCTATCCCTCCACCCAACTTCCCCAGTGCCACCAATGCAGTCATGGTAGGGGGGGTGCTGGTGCCTGTAGACCGACCTCTTCCCCTTCTTCCCCCAGTGAGACCAGAGGGGGCAGAGCGAGGGGCAGCTGGAGCGGGACCCAGAGGTGGCAAAGCAGCCCCTCCTCCCCTCATGTCATCATTACTTGGCGAGCCCCCTAAGCTTCCCCGCCCTGGCACAGTAAAAGAGCCTTTCATTCCCCGTCATGCACCCCCTCTCCACCGCCCAGGTACCCCTGGTGCTCCTCCGCCATTACTTGGCAGAGTGAAGGAGCCTCTTAACCTGCCTCCTCCATCCCCCTCTCCCACTCCCTCCTCCTCCTCCTCTCCCTCCACTCCTTCCTCTCCCGCAGTTGACAGTGCCCCTCCTCGCCTGCCCACTCCTGCTCAGTCCCCTGCTCCATCTCTACAGAAGCCCCCCGCCAGTCCGCCAGCTCAGCCCCGTAACCAAACCCCTAATCCCAGCTCCTCTCCTGTCCCCCTGCTGCACTTGCCAAGCCCTCGTCCCCCAATCCTCTCGGTCCCCATCCCCCAGAGACCTCTGCTGCGAGGCCGAGCCCCCACTCCACACCTCAACCAAGACCACACCTTAGGGGGTTTCCGTGGGGGCAAGCGTCCTGGTCCTCCCTTCACAGGTGGTCCCTTCCATGCAACTAAGAGACCCTTCCTACCCCCACGCTACTGAAGCGGTCATCTACGACATGCTGAATGAGAAGTGCAAGCCACACATCTAAGCTAAACCCTGAGAGTGTGTTAGCCCTGCTGGTATGAGCCCAGTTATCTTCACTATGTTAATCTAGCCTGAATTAAAACTAGCTCAAGTTTTGTGTAAATAGCTGATTTAAATCTACATGCAAACTAGGTAGCCAACCAGTCATCCTACACTGTACAGTGCAGTAACAGCTTATCAGTAAAGTAGTGCAGAGTGTTGTGCAACAAGTCCTAAATCTGCCTCCTTTCTTCCATCTCTTCATATGCAGGAGGTTGGTCTTCCAAGAGTGTTATAGCATAGGAGGAAACCACAGAAATAGTTTGAGTAGAAAAGAAACTGCAGGTGGTCATTCTATTGAAAACGTTTTTCAGTTTGCCCTCCTACATGTTTGCTGTGAAACACATCCTTAGAGAATGGGAGAGAGAAAGGTGTGAGTTTTATGGGATGGGGAGGATGGAGTTCCAAACTGTTAAAGAAATTGTGAAAGTGGTCTAATTCCAAAGCAATCTCCTCTTTCCTGAGTGTGTGGTGTGTGTCCTGAAATACTGTTTCCTCTTAGGTGGATATGGGTAATCAAAAGACAACCACATTCTAAGGGATGAGATTTCTGTTGCAGCATATTTTGAATTTAACTCCATTCCCATCTCCCAAGTATATCTCACTGTACAGAATACCCCTTTCTTTGTAGAAATTTCCCCCACCACAGCCCTCTCTCGTTGTATATCTCCAAGCTTGTAAATGTAAGGACTGGAGGAGTTGATGCAACTATTTCTCTTCAAGCTCTTGTTTTGTGAATGAGAATAATGATCATCACTCACCCATCCTGTCTTTATTGTGATCAAGACCTTGGAAAAGGTTTAGTCCTCGAAGAATTTCTCCACAGTAACTGTTGCACCGGTGTGTCCTCCTTTGGAAACCACAAGACAGAGGAGGAGAGTGAAGATAATTCGTTGTAGCCTCCAACACAACAAATGAGTGTATGTGTGCGTGTGTATGCGCGTTTAAAGTTAAATTGAGTCATGAAGATACTCAGTAGTTGATGGCGGGGGACATTTCAGTTTGAACCACACTCTTGCTAGGCTTCTACATGTACTGACTTGAATAAAATCCAGAGTTTCAACTCAACTGGGGTGGGGGGGTACTTTATTTGGTCACAGATTAACCATTAAATTATATAAATTACATTATTAGTTTTTTTGCGCTGTTCAGTTAATTTCGTTCATGTTTGAGAGAATTTTTTTCTTTTTATAGCTGCACAGCTGCTGTTATTTTTCATTAATGCATTACATTTTTGCGCTGTATTTTTATGCCAGATAATTACTGGGAATTTTCCACACATAGCCTCACCCACATCAGATGCTGTCAAGAGATGAAGAGGTGTGAGATAAATGGGACTGTTACTTAATATTCCAGTTGTCCCCCCTCCCCATTGCTTTTTTATTTTTATTCTTTTTTTTCTGATGTTGCATCATTTCTTCACTCATTTCATGCTTTTGCCCTTGAGCCCCTTTGCCCACATGGCTCTGTCCAGACACATTTCCTGACCTCTCAGCTCTTGTGGAAACTGATAAGACAGGACAAAACACAATGGTAATAATCCCAGCGCTTTTCTGCAGGAATTATTGCTGTAGTGCTTCTGTCTGTCCAAAGCCTTGTTCCTAAGCAGCAGGAGGTACAGGATCATTGATGCTGGTCAGAGCCTGAACTTTGCTATCTTTGACCGTGGTATGTGTGTTGTCCACGGTATACGCTGGGTCTTACCGAGTTGAGTTGAAAAAGCATTCATCAAGAGGTATTTAGTCTCTGGAAACATTCCTTTGTGAATTTGTTAACAGATGCCTACATTGTAAAAATGTAACCGCAAACAAATTTCTTTCTTCCTTTTAAATATTTTTGCAAAACTGCTGCTGCTTTCCGTAAAAATGTGTATCTGTAATTTATCTGCAGTCAGGCATTAGAACAGGTAACCATTAACCCACATTAGTTTATGTTCACATTGGACAGAAAAAAAGCTAGACTAGATGAAGAGTTCTCAGTGCACACTTTTTTGTTGCCCCGTCAAAGGTAGATGTAGTTTGCGGTGCTTCTGTAAATAATCTCACTGTTTTCTTGTACTCTTGAGCTCAAGAGGATTTTTGTTTGACAACTTGAGTTTGATAATGCTGAAGATGTGAGAAAGCTGAAGGCATGTGTAAATCATTTTGATAAGTTGCAATGCAATCACTGCTATCCTCATCAATGATGCTTTATCACTGGTTTGTGAGTGTCCAATCCTTTCAGGTGTGATGTCTCTGGAAGCTCTGAACTTTGCACACATTCTGCCTTTTTTGTTTTATTTTTATTTTATTTCCCCCCCCCCCCACAGTCAAAATATGCAACAGTCTTTCAGTATGTCTTCCAACACTATAAATGTCTTTTGATTTTATTTATTTTCAAATGAGGCTTATATTACCACATTATTACAAGGGAGAGTAAACTGTTTAGTCTACTAATTCTCAGTGCTTTGCTGGGTTCACCCCTCAGAACACAGTTGAAATTTCATCACTTCTAAAATGCTCCAGGTTATTTGATGCATTTGTCTATGGAATGACTTGCATCCACTTTCCATACATATAATGTCATTGTGTTCATAATTGCACCATTGACTGTAAGTAGTGGGTGCTTTTCTGAATTTAACAAGGGTGGTAAACCGCTGTTTTCTACAACTTGTTCCCCTAAAAAGGCCACAGCTCATTTCCTTCTCACATCACCTCCTGACGTTTGGAGTGATTTGTTGTTTGCCAAATACTTGCACACTATTGCACACTGTTGTTGCAACAATACATTAGTGATGTGTTAGTTACTGTCAACACTACTGATTTTGCTTTTGCATTGTCCAGCTACTTTGTCAAATACATGGACTGTGTTTGAAGAATTCACTTGATACAACACAACCCAGATACTGCTTAATTGACCCAGTCCCATTGCATCATTTCAGTCCCCACAATGAGGGAATAATAACACTATTGCTAAGGGCTGTGCAGTCACACTTTGGCTCTTTATAGAGTATATGTCATCCACAAATGATCTCCAGTGCACTCTGGGCCAGTTAGTACATTCATGAGTAATATAAATAATACTCTCTTTATTATTAATATGACACAATTATATTGTTGCACTCATGGTATATTGCATCACCATGATGACCTCTTTTTAGCTACAGTGGACGTTTTAATTGAAAGCAAATGTTTCGTTTTTGGCCATATGTCGGTAGTCTTTAATTGTGAAAACTGAAATCATGATTAACAATTGTGCAGCCTCGCTGTTAGCTCCTTGGTGCTGAATGCATACATCTCCTTAAGTAGAGGAAAATCTAAGTCTAAAGTAACCTGCTGTCCTTTTTTAGGCAGTAAAAATGGGGGAAGAGGCAAACAAAACTTATTGCTTCCAAAAAACAAGTAATTGGCCGACATGCCAAGCCTCTGTCCACTACATCTAATATGGTATTACATTTCAGCACAGATTTAGAAGGATTTGGAGAGGTGTATGTGTGTGGGCAAATTCTGGAGACAATCCTATTTTTTAGAATCCATATAAGAGTGAAAATGGGAAATGGCCCATCCTGCTAGAGTTAATTAATGTCAGTAACTGACGAGTGAGATAAACCCCTCCTTAAACGATTCACCAGCTGCATGAATGCACAAGTATCCATAGTAGTTGTTGTTTAAGAAAATTTAACTGATAATGAATTTTGTCCTTATACCAATTTAAAGTGATGTAACTGAGCAGCCCCAAGTCATCTTACATGTACTGTAGCGCCCTCCAGTGGCAGTTAATTGTACCTCAGCTCCTCACGTCCCTTAAATGGAGTGCGTCTATACACTTGTTTAAAAAAAAAAAAAAGATGGAAAAAATAGATATCTTAGTATTAACTAAGATGTTCATTAACCTACTAATGATATGCCCCCTCCAATGATCCACTCTTCATTATAGCAGTCGACTTCTAAGTTTCATCTTTAAAAAAGCATTGAATGGGGACTGTAGTCTTAAAAAAATGTTGACTGTAAAATTGCACATCTCGGATCACTTTACTTCAATTGTGTTAACTCCACGAGGAATATGCTTAAAATGTGTCAAATATTTGAGACACTGTGTTTTCATCTGTTTTCGTAAATGCTACAGTTTTCATTATAGTCGATAAGAATTTGTCTAATTTCCCTTAAATAAAGTAAGAGTACTTTTTAGATGCTACAGGCACAGAAGCCAAAGACTGTAAGTGCAGCTGTATGCAGGAGAGAGCTACCGTGCCTTATTGCGCAGTTTGCCATAATGGAGCACGCCGGCTCTATTCCACTCTGCCTAGTTGCCTGCCGTGATGCAGCAGGTTTCAGGCTTGCTGTATGAAAATCCACTGACCTGCTCACTAGTGAATCACTTACTGTAGGCGCAGCACAGTGATAGTGGATGGACTTGTTTTTCTGCCTCACCTCTCACTATGTGCCGTGTCGTTAACATTTAGCATGCCGTGTTGCAGTCTCCAAAAGTCCTAATCTTTTATGCTTGGTGGCTGCTCTTAATACAGGGGAATTACCCTTTAAATGCCCGGGATGTCCCTGTCCGTGAGTGCTACTCGTCAGTGGACGCGCGCCACCTAGACGCTCCAGAGCGAGCACGCACTCGCCGCGACACAAGATTCCGCCCCCCCTCCCGACTTTGGCCAATCAGCGTCAGCGTTGTTCTAATCTCCCTTTTCCGGTGTTATGGCCGCATGCAGTCAAGGGGACAGTAATGTGGAGTATTATGATAGTGTGTGTGTAAACGGGGGTGTTTAGGATGGTGGTGTCGCTGCTGTTACGGCTGTCAGTCTGTCGCTCTTCGGTCCGTGCCACGCTCAGCTCTCACAGGCGCTTCAGCAAGGTGTGCGCACGTCTCCTAACACCAGCACTGTGGTGTAACACTGTGCAGTAGCTAACATTAGCCACCAGGATAGGAAGTACAGGTCCAGTCCAGGGTCGTATGCAGTTGTTGTTGTTGTTTGTTAAACGCTGTAGTGGAAATTAAGCAGTGATGTGCTCTAAAGTCCTAATCTACTAGCTGGTCAGTGGAGCTTAAAGTCAAACCACTCTGCTGTGGTTTTTAGTGTTTGTGCCACATTCAGTTCTGTAGGCTGTGGTTTGTTGACTGCTGTGGTTGCTTTGGGATAGAGTACAGTCTGTCCTCAGAAGCAGATTGCATATTAGATATTACATATTACATAGTATGATTGAGTCAGTCCCAACCAGCTCCCCCTCCTACCTCCCTCTCTCTCTCTTTTGTTGTCAGATTTTTTCACTCCATACTAAGCTGAACAGTTACTAAAATATTTATACACATCTCTCTCATTCCTTTTCATTTCACTGTCCTATCTCCTATGGGTATATTCTTTTACGAGACTTTTTTTTTTGCATCTGGTTGTAGTCTAGTACCCAGATTTCATTTTTGAAGGTGCATGTTTTTTTTTTGTTTTTTTTTGTCTGTATGTACTCAGTCCCTCTTGACCCTGACCTGTGTCTTTCCTCTCCTTTGCAGCTGCAGGTGTCCCCTGCTCTCTCTGAGCGACTGCGAGTCTTTGAGTCTCTCAGGAAGAAGCGATCCAATGAGAAGACAGTTGAAGTTACAGGAAGGCCTCTCAGTGTTCGATTAGCTGATGGCAGGACAGTAGAGGGAAAGGCTGGCATAACCACCCCCCTTCTTGTTGCTCAGAGTGCACGGTAAATTGACACTAAATTTTTATTGTTATTATTATTACACCCATTATACATTCTTTTCATACCTCTCTTCTAACTCCACTAATGCAGTACAATTGCTATTGCCTCTCCTTCGCAGTGTGAAAGGAGCGCTGCTGAGCAAGGTGAATGGGGAGCTGTGGGAGCTTGGACGGCCCCTAGAGGCAGACTGTGAGCTACAGCTACTGGGGTTTGACACATTAGAGGGCAAACAGGTAATCACACCTTTCCCTGAGTCTTGGGTTCCTAAGAATTGTTTGAGGTGTATCGTGGCAGCTTAACTTTGATATTCTCATTACTGTGTTATTTCTATGCCTTATCTGCTTTGTGCCACCCCACTTTTCATAGGCAGCATGGAGGACTGGCATGTGTGTGCTGCAAGGGGTCCTGGAGGGGGTGTTTGGCGCCGAGGTGTGCAGAGAAGGAGTGTCAGAATTTGGGCTGTACTGTGACCATATGCTGGAGAATGGGTGAGTTCCTGGATGGGAGACCTCTTGGGAAAACTCAAGTTGCTGCTAGATGTGGTGTTGGTGTGCCAGTAGGGGGCAGTCTTCCCTCTGGTCCAAATAAATCACAATGTCCTAGTGCTGTGACAGGGACTCTGAGCTGTAGGAGATGCCGTCTTTCGGAAGAGACGTTAATCCAAGGTCTTGACTTAAGGTGGTCATTAAAGATCCCATGGCACTTACCACAAAGAGTGGGGGTTCCCTTGTGTCCTGGCAAAAATCCCAACCTGGTTCTCTCCATCTGGCTGCCTAATCATTCCTCATTATAATTGGCTCCGTGATTCCCTCTGTGATAAATGTAATCCTTTATCATTTTTATTATTATGATTGTTTTTAGTAACAATTTCTGCTGAAAGGCCACAGTTTAGAATAAATTACAGTAGAGATAAAATTCAGTTTCTCATAAAAACTGATTTCTAAGTCTGTCTCTGTCATGTAATGAATGTTCATGCATTCATGTTACTAACTTTTTCACCGAAGGCCATGGCCTCAAGATGCCTCAGTTCAGTTTTGTGTGATTGCACTTTGCTTTCATCACCTAAATGTTGTCCTGGAAGTGAGTTCATTGAACTTTAAAGAATGGTTGTAAATTCTTAGCAATGAAAACATTTCCTGTAGGGATGGAGTGGTATAATTATACCAAAAGACTGAATGTATCTGTTGGCTTTAAAAAGCAAGAACAGTGTCAGTCCAATATTATTTTTACTGCTCGTACTTGGCAGATTGTGAAGTTGGCACTTGTTTGACCTTTTTCCCACGAGTTTGCCACTTAATACAACTGTAATATTAGTAACAGAGCAAAACTTACAGCCTTTGGTTTAAAACACTCTAATCTTAAGACGAGCCTGTTTAAAAGCGAAACCTGTTTTGCACTTTTGTTTGTATTATAGTTCTTACAAAAATGCATATTGGTGTCATTATTGGCCTTTATGGTGGAGAGATATGGGGTTCTCAGGATTGACCTCAGCCTCTTGTGAATAATAGATGGAGCTAAATGCTTAAACTGCAAATATAATTTTTCTATAACTACATTTAATCAGAGGATGAACTCCCTCTTCATATATTTATCAAGCGACTTGTTTGTTTCCTGCTTTAGTAATAGGTGTGCAATATAGTAGAAATGCGGGGTTACTTCAGATGAGCCTGTCCCACTGCAGACTAACTTAGCATCCCAATACTGATTTTATTTTTTATGCTTCCATACCCCCCTTATATCTCTTGACTTTTTGCTTTTCGCTTTACCTTTTCTTTCTTACACATGCTCTGGTTTCCTGAGTTACATCCCAATTTCTGCCACTTGTTTTCCCTTTTCTTGTCCCATTTTAAGACCGGAATGCTCTATAAAAGAGCAGTTTCCCGGAGATGAGCTGAACATCTTCGCATTTCACATGTTGAAATTTTAAACAGGCTCTATAAATACACAACCTGAAAATGAAAAATAGATCACCAAAAGTGGGCAAATGATTGAGGCACTGAAAAGGACACACCAGACAAAATGTGAATAGCTACCCATCTTTTCTCTGCTTTTCTAAGATTGAATGGGTCGACTACAATGACCGTTTTTTAGTCTAGAAAGGAAAGAAGAGTAAACTTTTTATGTGTGTGTGTGTGTGTGTGTGTGCACAGTACATCTTTATTTATTGTATTATCCTCAATATGTTTGATTGGGGATTTGTTTTATGATCATCTGTGCTTTTAATTTATTTTGTTCTTATCTGTATCCTATTCTCCGCTGCTGTAATGACCTTACATCCCCACAGGGAGCATTTTAAGTTTTTTCTGATCTAATTTATACAGTCTCTTCTTCCATACACCTCCAGGCCTCCTCCTCCTGACATCCTTGATTTTTCAGCATTTTATGTTTTAACTGAATTTCTCCTCCCCCACAGCGTCCTGTCTCTGAGTGATGTGGAGGGGAAATGTAAGGAGGCTGCAGCCCTCAAACTCCCCCTTTTCAGACTGGAGCTGAACAGAAAAGAACTCCAAGAACTCTTCCAGGTCAGCATCCGCCGGGATATTTTATTTATATATTTTTTAAAATCTGTCACTCACCACAGGCTGTTTCTAATATAAAACACAAGCACAATCCGGAAAAGTTTCAAAAGATGCAGCACAGGATATAGAGTATGTTTAACAGGCTTTGTGATTAGCAGTCTTCTACTGCTCCCATGGGTTCTTTTTATTACTTATATGGCTGGTGAATTTCCTCTACATTGTTTATACATGGTCCATACATTCTTTAATAATCCCTTGTAAGACAGATTCAGATTTTGATTTAACATAGCAGATATTTTTGCTGGAGATCCGCACACTGCAGGCTGCCATTAAGCCATGTTGGCTTGCACTGTGCTTGTAGTGGCTTGTGTAATTGAGTGTTTATATATGTTGCCTTTGATAAAACGCCAGTGGCAGTGATGTTACTCACCATGTAGGAATGCCTTCTGTTAAAGGTGTGCCGCTGATACTGTCTGTTGCTCCTGTGTTTGCCTGTTACGGTCAGACCCTCGCCTGTTGTCCTGCTGCCCAAATTGAATTGCAGTAGATTTGTGATTTTCTGTGTGTTTTGTGGGTGTTCTTTTTATAGAGCAATAAGCTAAGACTGCAGCTTATTGAGGAGCAGATGAATGGCCCCACTGTCACACTATACAGGCATGTATAAACACACTGTACACACACCTGATGTTGACTTTTCCACCAGTGTCCTCTAAACTCTCACACTAAAGCCGCCTCTTCTTTTCTGCGTGTCACAGGTGTGGGGACAGCTTAGCGGTCTGCAACGGCCCACTGCTCCCACACACCGGCCTCCTCAGGGTCTTCAAGATGCTGCAGGTGTGTGTGTGTGTGTGCGTGTGTATGTGCACGTGCGGTTGTCTTTCTGCATCTCTCTTTGTTTTCCCGTTTGTGTTCATGCCTCTTCCTATTTTTATTGCACAGCTGACCCCAAATGAGATTATTTCCTTAACATGGTGCTGCAACCATTTTATTGAGTTATTGCTGCTGGATTGTTTTCCACTTGCTTGAAAGCTGAGTATTGTTTTCACCCGTTTCAGTTCTGACATTTATATATATATTTATTTACTTAGTTAGTTATTTAGTTTGCTCCTTTCATTTTTCTGAAATGAGGTTTAAATAATGCCATCAAGATTTAATGCCACACTCATGATAAATTACGGTGCAAGGCCTAACCTTGCCTAATCCATAAAAAATATTTCATCCAGATCCATTTGGCAGTGTGTGTGTGTGTGTGTGTGTGTGTGTATGTGTATGTGTGTGTGTGTGTGTGTTTGTGTTTGTGTGCTGGGTGGCCACATGCTGGGTATATGGAATTTTCCCCATCCTGATTGATCCAACCAGTGGGAGTTTCAATACTGGACTGTCACTGGGCAGACTGGGATTCCATGGCAGTCAGGCTGGAAATATGTGCAGCAGGATGTTGTGTTTGTCAGAGGCCAGTTTCCTGTTCTCAGCTCTTACAATTACACTGCCATCCGTCAGGCCGGCCGTCACTTTTGTCGCTTCACCCTTCCTCTCTTTGCTGATCACTCATTTCATTATTCTTTTCTCCTCTGCCATGTCTTTTGTTCATGTTTTTCTTGATAGTATTTTCTCTGTCCCTCTTCACTCCAACCTCTCCATTCCTCCTCATTCCCTCCCTGTTTTCCCCTTCACATGCAGGTGTCCCCTGTCACACTGGCCAATCACCCACAGTCCTCAGGTGTGATGCGTCTATTAGCGGTGGCTTTTCCGGGAGAGAAGGACAAGGATGAGTGGGAGAGGGAGCAGGAGGAGGCACGGAAAAGAGACCATAGGCGCATTGGTAAGGTAAGATGAAAAGCAAATTAAGACAGGAGTGCAAAATGGTACCAATTAAAAGAAATAAGTGAAAAACAAAGGGTGAATTTCCAGTGTTTCCTGGCTGTAAATACCATGTTTTCCTTTTTCCGTATTTTCGCCCAGGACCAGGAGCTGTTCTTCTTCAATGACGTCAGTCCAGGCAGTTGCTTCTTCCTGCCTAAAGGAGCCCACATCTACAACACACTCACTGACTTCATAAAGGTACACTCAGTCAGTCACACATATGTGCATATGGTGTTGGAAATTATTTTGCACATTACCAATTACGTCATACCAGACCAAGTTGAGATACAGCAAAGATATAGTGTAACTAAAACTACTTAGAAAAACATTCTCAAACAGCTTTCAAAAAAAAAAAAAAAACATCAAATCAACAGTGTAATACAAAATTACAACAAAATATCACATGTTGCATCACATATTGCAAAAAGTGTCCTCTAAATAAATAATCCCAATAGTCATGGGAAAGTGAAGGGAATAGCAGCTTTGGTTTTATTTGCAGTGTCCATCATCACTCATGTCTTACTTACAATTCAGTTCAAAAATAGCACCCAACATCTTCTCTGAGTTCTTGTTATCAATTATCAGTACTAGAAATTGACATTCAAAGCATTAAAAACTAAAGCCAAATATTCTTCATAGCAATCCAGCTTCCTGGAAAACCCCTGACACCCAAACTTCAACTAAACAATTCTATTTGGGATATAACAGGATGAGGAAAAAATAAGTGGAGCAACCAGGCCAGAAAGGTTTTAATTTTTTTCTAGGTAAACTCAAAATGAGTTTGAGTTTTTTAGCATCTGACTTGTACAATTCTGGCAGCTTAATCATTACAAAAAAAATCAGCTTTCACCTTTTTAAGACCCAAAATCGTCATAGTTTCAGTAGGTAATCACACCAGAAATGGCAAGAGTGGCTTAATTGTGCATTCTGCAAACATGAATTTAGATGAACTTCGTGCAAGCTACTGCAAAATGTAGTTATACTAACGGTTTAATTACATGTTGTGAAGCTGCTCCCCAGCACTGCACATACATTAACACTGAATGTATTCTAGGGATAGTGATGTTTAAATCAGCAGTCAGGATATTACGCCAATTAGTTTTCACTTATTGCTGTTTTGCGACTGACCTTCCTCCGACCCCGTCCTGCACTGAATGTCACCCGACGCCTCACCACCCCCTCCTCCTTCCTTCCTGGTCTCTCCTAGAGTGAATACCGAAGGCGAGGCTTCACCGAGGTTGTGACCCCGACACTGTACAGCACTGCATTGTGGGAGCGCTCTGGCCACTGGGAGCACTACAGTGAGAACATGTTTACTGTGACAGGCGAGGGCTCTCAGACCTACGCTCTCAAACCCATGAACTGCCCTGCACACTGGTGAGCACCTGCACACACACACACACACCCTTGTGTCTTTAGTTAGAGTCACGTGCGCCTGAGCATTCTCTCCTGTGTTTAGCCTGATGTTCGAGCAGCGTGTGCGGTCGTGGCGGGAGCTCCCTCTGCGGTGGGCCGACTTCGGGGCGCTGCATCGTAACGAGCTCTCCGGCGCTCTGGGAGGCCTCACTCGGGTGCGCCGATTCTGCCAGGATGATGCTCACATCTTCTGCACGCCGGAGCAGGTACACATACGAAACATGCAGAAATTTGTCATACCAGATTTTGCTTGTTCCAGATGACCATTTGCTCTATTTGTATACTGCAAATGGAGCACACAAGGAGCCATATTACAGTGATTAGGTAGGTTGTGACGATAACTCCTCAGACATTCCAAGAAGCCTCAACCTGGAGTCAATGAGGATCTTTGTTCTGTTGAAACATCACACCTCATACATATGTGTGTAATCTTAAACCCCTACATCGTACCCTGGAAAGTCCCTGGGCCCCTGATTGTATTCCTTCGTCCTTCTATTAGCATCCCATTAATTCAGAGCCAAGAGACTCATGTTAAGAGTTCATTATGTTGACCTCTGACCTACTAATTCAATCTTTGGAGTGCTCAAGACTTGACAGTAAACATGTTGACTGACTTTCCCAGCCAGTTTGGAACTTAACTACTTCAAACTCATGTGTCTTGGTTTCTTTGTTGTGTTCAACCAATATTTCCGTGATTATTCCCTCTTTTTCTGATCTCTGCTTTTTTTTTGCTCTCCAGCTGGAGGAGGAGATTGTGGCTTGCTTGGACTTTGTAAAGACTGTATATCAAGTCTTTGGGTTCTCCTTTCACTGCCTCCTCTCCACACGTCCCACACCGTGCCTTGGAGAGCCTGAACTATGGGACACAGCCGAACAGGTATTCACATGTACACACACACACACACACACACACAAACACATACTTAATGCACACAGCCTTTACTGTAATCTTTTGGAATGCTGAATGTTTGGTAAGGAGCCAGCTGTGCAAATTTGTCTATATTGCACGCCGAACCTTGTAAATCACACTTAGAAGAAAAGTCCTCCTAAACATGATGACATGTCTCCACTTATCTAATCAAGTTGTGTGTGATACTCTAATAAAGACTGGCTCTGTGCAGGGCAGCTCTTACAATATATATCTACAAACCCCCATGGGAACAACCCCCCTTTTTAAATCGGGCCGACGGCAATTTAAGTTGATCTAATTAAGTGCAATTGGTCATTATGGGTCTGAGACATGTCATGAAACCTTTCACTGACTCTACTCTACAACCTTCACTTCTCTCTCTCTCTCTCTCTCTCTCTCTCTCTCTCTCTGTCTCTGTGTGAGCAGCAGTTGGAAAGGAGTCTGCAGCAGTTTGGAGAACATTGGGAGCTGAACCCAGGCGATGGAGCTTTCTACGGGCCAAAGGTCACTGGGATTGGGGGTTGGTTGGGTGGGTAGGGGGGCTACATGCAGTTAATGAATCTGCAAATCTCCAAATGCTATTCCAAACATTGTATGTTACAACTACAGTATATGCTGTCAGCTTAGAGCCCATAACCATCCTGGGTCTCATCATGATGCATTCACATTATTTAGCTTGTTTATTAAGAAAAAGCACCATCACAGACTCATTTTCTGGGTTCTTGCATATTTTTCCAGTCAGGGAAAGTCAGAATTTCATAAATTCTTGCGACCAGTCATGAAGTATCATTCAAGAGGTTTATTTGTCACGTGCATGATTCTACATGTACAGCAGCAGTGAAATGGGATTGTAACTACTCCAGCAACTGTGCAAGTAAAATAAAAAAATAGCAATAATATAATATTATAATAATATCATGGAATTTAAACATGCACTTGATGCTGATAATTTGAGTGGTTTGCAAGAAGGGAACTTTGTTTCCTTCTTATGTGAAAAAGACTTCTTTAAGGAGCCTTACATCGGGGTGACATCACAGGTTAGAAGGTGAAACTAACTTGTTTCTTTTTCTTCTGGCTCTGAGAGAAAGCTGTGAATGGTAAACGATACCGTCCACACTGTCTCAGGCTGCAGGAGAAGCATTCAAAAATAGCTACCCATGTTTTTGTGCAGAAATGGAAGATGACATAATTTGCACGACACTGGTTTTGTTTGAGGTGATCTCATGTTCCCGCTACTAATAAGAGAAGTCAGTAAGCTTGTGGAGGAAGTGAGCCTCAGGCAGAGGTTACGTGAGCCAGCTGATGTGGAAGCACAGAGAGGCGAGGTAGGTCAAGTCAAGATGGGGTCAGACACATGCACACACACTTTCCGTAATAAACCGACATTCCTCACAGCCATCTAGCTAGGGTGTGTTTGCCACAATTAGCTAGATTAGCTACTCTTGGCAACCCATTTGTAATCATCTCTGCCCACAGAAATGCAGCTTGTCCCCAGCAGCTTCCTCAGAGCCACAGCTCCACAACTCACTCTTATGTGCCACTGTGAAGATCCTGGTTGGCGTAAACAAGCGAGGCCTAATCCTAACACACTTCCATGTTTCCTCCTAGATTGACATTCAGATCAAAGATGCCATCGGCCGACAACATCAGTGTGCCACAATCCAGTTGGATTTCCAGCTGCCAATCAGATTCAATCTTCAGTATGTGGGGTGAGTTGGGCATAAAAGGATGATTGGTGTCCTTTTAAAACTTTTTATAATTCCAAATATCTGCACACCGGAAAATATGCAGCACCAGCTCTGCTTGTCTGTTAAACAAACCCACATTTCTCATTTTGAACCTGGGATTGCTCAGGGATTAAGCTTGAATAACAAGGCGGACCATATAGTGGCCTAATTTGATTGCTAAGCATCAGTCCTTTCATTACTGAATTTAGGACTTAAGGCTGGCATGTTCCTTGTTGCAAACTTAAACCTCTTGCTTTGCTAGTCAGCCCTACCCTTCTTCAAATCAATTTTTTGCAACTTTATTCATCACTTTTTTTTTTTTTTTTTTTTTTGTCTCAGGCCGGATGGGCAGATTCACAAGCCAGTGATGATCCACCGAGCCGTCCTGGGGTCACTGGAGAGAATGATCGCTATATTGGCTGAAAACTTTGGAGGGAAATGGTGAGAAAACACTTTGATATAATAATAACCCTGAGACAGATACAGGGTGGTATAACTGATGATTTTATGTCTGTATTTGAACCAGTCTTTTCTCCCCCACCCAGGCCTTTGTGGTTGTCCCCAGCCCAGGTCATGGTTATCCCTGTGGGGGGCGACAGCGAGTCGTACGCCAAGCAGGTCAGCCTTGAATTAAGAATATTGTGTAGTCCATTAGCATACTAAGTGTACAGTATATTTTCTCTCTTTGGCCCATTGTGATTGATTGCAAATTAATGTGAGTTGGGCAACCAGATACTATCTAATGTGTGTCTGTTTTCATTAGGTGGTTCAGCAGCTGCGAGAAGCTGCCTTCATGGCTGATTTGAACGAAGACCAGAGTGCGACCTTAAATAAGAAGATTCGCTCAGCCCAGCTGGCTCAGTACAACTACATATTTGGTAAAAATGAGTAATAGGATAAAACCTGTAGGTGCTTAATGAAATAGGGCCTGATGCCATTTTTTTGCAGTGTGCAAACAAGCTCAAGCTCCCTATTCATTTCTGTTTATGTTAACATGCTTTGTTTGGTTATGAACCATTTTGTTTTTGTGTGTTTTTCCAGTGGTGGGGGAGAAGGAGTGTGAAAGTGGGACAGTGAGTGTGAGGAGCAGACGAGGAAAGCAATTGGGGAGGAGGCCCATAGAGGAGGTGCTGTCATCTCTCACACAGCTACGGGACACGAGGAGCAACCAAGACGACTTCTAAGAAAGTCCCGCAGGCATGAGTCACTGATGTAAATGTTTGTTTTATGTGATCATGAGGTTGTATCTTTGTCGGGTGCTTGTTGGATGTTATATTGCTGAAACTTTGTAATAAAAGCAACCACATGTAAATACTCGACTTCCTCACTGCTCATTGATGCATTTACAAATTAATCCCTTATAACAGCCACTGATATTTATCCTAAACAGTACAGCACTTGGAAAGGGTTTAGAGAGATTTTAATAACACTATCAGTCTAACATCAGGCTTACCCAGCTGTGATTGTACTTTGTTCACTAAAATCCATTAAATATGCGAACCTCCCTCTTGCGTAACTATGTGTCATGATATCAGAATAGAAAAGCAGCCATACCTTTAAAAGACTGGAAGAAAGGGAGGATACGGAGGGGGATTTGACTAAAATAGGAGAAGGAGCAGTGGTGTCAGGGCTGTGTGTTTTCATGTGTGTTTGGTGGAAACAGACAAGTCAGCGTAAAGGTCAGAGAGGGATTGAGGATTTTCCTTTTTAATTGAAAGAGGACAGCAGAATGGAAAAGACATAAGTCACAACAGTGTGACACAGAGCAAGGGAGAAAGAGAGAGAGGGAGCGAATAAACACACTAGTCTGGATAAAAGCACCACTTCAACAAAGCTAGTTGGCAAAAGGCGGCAGATTGTGTGCTTAGCTCTATCAGAGCTAAACTGGGCCAGGCAAAAGAGGTGAGGTGGGTTCATGACGGGGCCTCTGCTGTAAGCTGGACACAGAAGGTCAATTGAGCACATTCATGCTACGTTTGGAACAAGCCAAGAGGATTTGACCCACACTAAGTTGTTGGCTGGTTATCCATGTTTAGGATCCATAGATGAAATGGATCGGCAGATATGGGTCGTCCAACAATGGAGCTTGTATAGACGGAGGAAGAGAAATGCCACAAATTCCACCTCTATTTCTGGGGCAGCAGCAGTTGTCGGTTAGGCTAAGGAGAGTTGGGCAGGCCTAGATTATGACTGGTCATCAGAGGACCTGAGGGCCTCTGAAAGTAAATGGGCCAAGACTAATAAGGTATACTTTTATTGTGATATCATGAATATTTCTAATCCTGCATGTGAATCTGTGCTCCTCCTCTGCTGTATGTGTTTGTGTGGCATGCAGAAATGAAGTATATTCAGACATGACCAGCCAGCATTGCACAGTAGTTGCGTAGCGATGACATGGACCATTAGGTCCAGTAAACACTCTTAAAATCATTACTTTATAGATAACAATATCAGTCTCCCCTCTCCCTGCTCACACCCCCCTCTTTCCCACCCTCTGTCCCTGCCTCCCTATCTCCTTTTTCTCTGCATACACACACATACACACACAAAGCAATCCTTCATTCAAGACTTGGAGTCGCACAGAGTTCATAGGAAATTATTTTTAGCCAAAGGGTTTTGACCAAAAGAGAAAGCACGTAGGGGGGCCAGCAAAAAAATAGTATAGTCAGACAATAAAGAGAACTGAGGGAGGTATAGATGGATATCTACAGCTGCGTAATACAACAGCAATATGAGACAGTCTGGTTGCTGTGCTGCAAGTCCTCATGGGAGAACTATGAAAAATCGTCCATCTATTTAAACAGCGCATAACAATGATGAGCAGTACAAAATGTCCATAACAGCAGAATGCTGGTTGGGGAATGTATTTAACAGTGGAAAAGAGTATTTGGATACATGGCGGTGGTAGTAAAATGTCCGGTCTTGAGATCACTGCTGTCCTGGAAGCACCATTTTCCCAGAGCGAGGCAGGGTGACGGCGTCCCAGCGAGGGAGGCAGGCTCACAGGCTGGTCAGAGGAAGATAAACAGGCTCTGTGCTGTATTGTTCTCCTGGTATCACTGAGAACCTGTCAGCTTGACTGATTGAAGGTTGCCCTCCCAAAATAGACCCTGTGAGGCCAGGCTGCCCTTCCCCTCCACCCTGTTATAAATAACCTCTCTCTCTGTGTGTGTGTGTGTGTGTGTGTGTGTCCTCATGTCTTCATGTGTGTGTGTGTGAGGGCAAGAGAGAAAGACAGAATGTGAGTTGAGGACGAGAGAGAGAAAAAATGTGATCTCTGCCAAGGCAACCTTAGAAAGCTAAGCCACTGAAAACAATAACAGGAGGTCTGTGGGACTGAGTGCCAAACAGTGACAGGGACCCAACATTCAAGACCCTCCGCTGACCTCTTCTCACCACACACACACTCGCTGGTTTTGACTCTTTAACATGCCTGCAGTAATAGGACTCTCTCTCTCGTTCCCTCCGCTCAGTCAGGCTATGTGTTGTGTTTCCAAGTTGTCTGTGTGTATGTGTCCATGGCTTAGTGTGTGTGTTTGGATAGGGGGATTGTAAATTACCACCTGAGGGAATATGAGCCGATCAATTACAATGTTTACTCTATTCAACAGGTGTGCCTGAGGTTAATGTGTTTCATGCAAATACCCAATAGCTGCACTAGCATGCATGCACACACACACACACACACAGTATACACAACACACGCAGAGTGCTATGCATTTGGGTGGGGACTCATTTGTCTGCGCGCTGTGCCGAGCTGCAATCACACAAATGGATTCCTGCTTGAATCTGAGACAGTGGAAGAAATCTGTCAGAGATCTTTGTACTTTGACTGGATACCCCAAAACCTCAGCCCACCCGCGCTGCCTACCCTCACAGGCCCGCTGCTCTTTTTCCCCTCTCCCTCTCTCCTTCCCTCTCACACTCTCTCTTCTGGGTCCAGTAACTTTCAACCCAAACTCTCTCTCAGCTCGGTCCCAGCTCTCAGTTTATATGAAAGTGTTTCTGCCTATATTGCTCCTTATTTGATCTGGCTTCTCCTTCACCCAGTCAGACAGTCTCCACTTGAATCCACAAGTGTGTAGTTTGCACCTTTTGATTTAGATGTGTGCTTAGATTTGGCCCCAGATGAATCTAAAAGTAATGGATGCTTGCGAACGTACGAGCACACAGAGCTGGTATGTTATGCCAGGCCTGGGAAGTCGCACATACAGATAACTCATAACTCAGCACAGTGCTGTACACTTTCAGGCTGGCTTCAGTTTGCTCCAAAGTATGTCTGCTATGTTCAACACACTGCTGACCTGATTTCCCATCCTGCTCTCATCAGAGTGGAATACAAAAACCTAGAGAGAGAGAGAGACGAGACAGAGGCCAGAGAAAGAGGGTCTCTCTCAAATCAAGGGGCTAGAGAGGTGGAGGAGGCATGTGGTTTATTGTCTTATAGCCAACCTGTTGAAAAGCTCACAGGAGGGAGGAGTTTGTGGGTTCAGGGGAAGGTCAGAGGTCATGTTGACTCTCAGGCCAGTTTAGAAGTCAAGGAGAATAAACCTGCCCCCAGTCTCTTTGCAAATATTTACATTTGCCATTCTTCTGTCCCGGCAACTCACTGTAAATTCTTAATTTTTTATGAGCAGGAGTGAGAAGGAGTGAGAATGGAGGGCTGAGGGGGAAAAGCATCAGTTTTGAATTTGCTTGTGTGACTTGGTGCCAACCCCGCGCTCCGACATCCAGAATTCACTTGTGTTGTGGTACAGATCTTGCAGGGGCAGGAGAGGCAAGGCAGACTAATGGAACCAACAGGCAGCACAGGAGAACCGGGGGTCAGACAGAAACTTACACACACACGGTTACTTCTGCATCAGTGACTGCAGAGATGCAGCTTAACTAGGAGCCACTTTCAAAACTGACAGGCCAGTTGATACAATCGTCTGTTTTCGTTGTGAACTATTTCACCATTGTTCGCTCATTGTTGCTAGTGTAACAACAAAGCAGAGTATTTTTACAGCCGGGGAAAGTCAAAATTATGTAACCGTTGTGGGAAATTTGCCGCAGTGGTGACCTATAATTGTAAATCATGGATTCAATAATAACTTGCAAATGTTTTTAGATGAATTTGCCTCTCAGGACTGGGTGATATGGACTAAACCAAATATCTTTGGCCACATAGTGCAGTATATAGTGCTTCCATGAGATATTTACACACACATTTTCTGATAAACATTCAATTAGTAATGTGGATATCATGACCAAGGAGGTGGAGGAAAACAGAAGAACAGCAACAACAGTCTAATAAGTTCAAAGAGTTGTAAACCATGAGAAGACAACACTTAAGCCATGTCATAATATTGCATTATCTAAAATCCCTGCGATATCTGGTCTCATGTGATGATATATAAGAAATATATCACCGAGCCCGACTACTTCTATAGTTTCAATTAAAGATAAACCTCTTTGTAGACAGATGATTCATTATGTTTTTTTGTAACCGACTACAGCTGCAGTTAAAATACTTGACCCTTCCAGTTACTCTGTAGCTTTGACTGAAGCCACAGGAGAATGTGTTGCATAGCAGAATGTGTTACACCGGCCATTCAGAAATCTTTTGCAAGTATCCCCCCGGCTGGGACCAAAGGTCGAGTATCCTTGATCTCTTGTAAATGTATGTCCGGGGCAACCTGCAATCCCTCTCATCCTCACATATGCTGTGTAGAAACTATTGCAGCCCTGGGGAGTAAGAGGAGGAGACGCTGACCTCAGACTTTGACCCCTGGTTGTTTTAAGGATTCCTGCTTTTGGTGGGTGAGCTAAACCTGGCTGTGTGCTAAGAGATCTGGGGATCTTGAGTCATGGGGGGAGAGAGAGAGAGAGAGATTGACTGGTCAGCTCTGGCAAGACTAAACAAGGGGGAGGGGGATGGCATTTCTAAATCCTTGACATGAACATGGCTTAGGGCCTGGGTGATATATTGCAATGATTCACTGTGAACTCATTTTCTGTTTCATAACTGTTTTTTGTGTGTGCTGGAGGTGCAATAATTTCTTCTTTAACTATCTTTGAATATATCTGTGACAGAGACTACTTTGCAGGAGTTACATAACTAGTTGAAAAAACAGAGCTGAACCAGCTGTTTGACTGTGAGCAGTGTGTGTGTCTGCATGCACTACACACACGCGCACGGTACAGTACACTTAACTGAGGGCAGGTTGAGGCAGAGCTTTCTGCCACTGAGGCACTGACCAAAATCTCTCCAGATGAAAAGAGCATGCTTTCATTTTTTGTTTCTTTTGATGAATTTGCTACTTTAAAGTAGAGATGTGCAGTGGTATGTTTAGTAAAGGCTGGCTATAGTCAGTATGTTGGAACAATTATTCAACTACTCAGTTTCAGGAAAGTACTGTTTTTATAACTGTACAGTGGGGTAGACTAAAGAGTCAGCTTGATTATCTTCATAAAGGATTCTGAAACCAATTCCTTCGAAAAAAAAAATAATAATAATAAGAACAAGGCAACGAGAAATGTCAAATATCTTTCTGGTCTGTTTCTGTTTTTGTGATCATGCTGAACGCAGACCTGCAGTCGTGTTCTACTTTAGAGTCTCTGAAACCATATTTTAGACTAAGGATGAAACTTTAATGGGGCATATTTAAGAGAGCTTTCCACACTCTTTATAAAATTGGTGGCAAAACATTTCATTTTTACTATATTTTCATTTTCAGCTTTTTATGTCAAAATACTGTTACTTCTACATCCTGGCAAGCAGTGCAACTTCAGTGTTTATGCCATATAGGAGTCAGGAGGAGTGAACGAAAATGTCAACCAATAAAAACGTCACATTTGTGAACAGTCGTAATGCTCCTATTCTTTTGCCCCTCATCTGAGACGCACTGGACGGCATGAAAGTCCCTCAGTTCTTGGTGGAAATCATGCCCTCCTCCTCTTCAGCATGTAGAGAGCACCTGTAGGTCGCTCGTGGTTTCTCAGCACCTCTACAGGTCAAACTTACAGGTCACCCGCTATAATCAAGAGGGTCTGCAGGTTAAGCCTATATTGGCAGGGTAGTGCACAGTATTTGTGTGCTATATTATTGTAGTAGTATTGTATTAGTGCCTTTTCCTCAGAAAACAAGTTAAAAGGTCATTCAAACATGGTAAAGCATGAACCAAGTTTTCTACTGCCTCTTATGCCATTTGGCCAAACAGCGTAGCCAAAATGGTGGCATGAAGAGCGGATTCTAATGTATGTCTTGATTCCCAGAGTCATTTCATTAGGGTTGACCCTGACTCTGTAGCTTGTCCAAATCAAAGAATCAACTCTTTTGGGTGCAGCTCTCCACCACCAAGTGCAGGTCAGCCAGACAAAGGGGCAAACAGATTTGCATGATGGCATTTAGCTCCAAAAGGACATTTGGTGCAGTCAATGCTGGCAAAACGGATCAGACAACACTGCCTCAGCGTGGCCCAGTCTGACACATTGTACACAGAAAGAGTGGGAGTCTCTCTTTGTCATAAATGACCCACACTTGGAGCAAAGTCTGGAGTGTGACACAGCTAGTTGACAAAAAATGATCCATTTAACTAGCCATCTGAGACGTGGTGTGCTGAATAAGCAAAAGCAGGCTTGGCAGTGATTGTATTTAAAGGGCCTAGGTGGGCTAAGGGATGCAGAGCATGGTGGTCCAGCCTGTCATGGCTAAGTTGGAATTTGGCTGGGGGGGAAAGGGCTCATGCTTTATTCAGTGGTGCTGCTTGACAACAGTGAATGAAGTAAAAGTGCCCTTTCTCCCTAATTGATCTATTGTTGGTTTGCACTGTTGAAGCCCCATCTGTGTTTTGTCCTGCCCCTCCCCTGTTTCAGCAAGAAATATATCAAAATAAAGAATCAGGAGGTTCTCAAAATGCTGTTTTTATTGTGACTTTATGTTATAACCACAAAATAAAGCCAGATTGAAAAAACTGTTGGTGACCGATTAATCAACTTTACGACTATTCTGGCCCATCCTCACTTTCTACACAGATTATAATGCAATCATCTCCCATGAACATGCAGAAGTACTTTTTGCTCAGCTGACTCGATCCATTTCAGCTCTTTTGGGGCCAGTCTGTACTGTGCCACGCATAGCCAAGCTACGCTAACTCATACCACACATGGCCGTTCACACAGCGGGCATGTTGTTGTGTATGTGGCCCCATATCTTCTCTGAATGGGCAACAGTGAGTCACTCTCAGTCAGAATAACTGGAACAGGGTCATTTCAGCAGCTTTGTCAGCCACGTAGATCCATCTGGGGTGGCATTCTCTCTTTATCTCATGTCCTTGTCTGGCCAGTGACCACTTGTTACAATGCACCAACACTAGATACCCCCTCCCTTCTATTTCACACTTTTTTAACCATCAGATCCTCTCCTGTCTTACTTCTCCTCAACAATCTTTCTATCTATGCGAACTCTTACACAGAGGTTAAAAGAAAACTTAGACTGAAAATCTTGACTGTTTTGGTGCTGAGTCTCAGCCACATCCAGACTGTGCCCTTCTCAGAGAACACACACACTCGCCTGCTTTGATCCGGCCCCCACCATAAAGATTGGTGGAATGGAGCAAATATTGACTCCATCTGAGCCAGACAAATCACTCCCTCCCCTCCTGCGTTTTTTTCCCTTCTCTCTTTCACTCTCCCTCGTGCTCTCGCAGTTCCCTTCTAATCTGCCATTACCTCTTTCTTTCACATTCCCTTTCATCCCCTTTCTGTCGCTGCCATTCCTTTCTCCCCTTTTGTGTCCGTCTGTCATTCTCTCTCTCTCTCTCTCTCTCTCTCTCTCTCTCTCTCCCCCTCTGCTCTGGGCCTCTCAGTCTGTCAGTCTGTTAGGTCAGGCCTCTCCTTGTCTTTCTTGTCCTTCTCTCTCACTTTGGATAAGACCTAGATGCCTGGATAGAGATGATGACTGGCCCTGCGGCTCTGAATGATCAAACAGGGTTAGAGTGTATCTTTATCTAATGCTTGTGGGGTTTCCACACTGCCTAAGCAATTCCCTGACTGCCACACACATATTGAAGTAGTTAGTCCTCCCTCTTCTCTGTTTCTCCCTGTATACAAGTTTGTACTAGGACCATCACAAATATCAAGACTTTGGTGCCAAGTCAATCCTAAAATGTTGAGAATGATTCCAGTTCTTGTGCATTTTGTATGGGTTGTATTGCCGCAACTTGACACTTCTCCCTGCAACTCTATCTTGATTCTAATGTAGCCTTAGCCTGTGTGTTTAAACACTTTAGTATTTTATCAGTCATGCTAACAGGATTGCAAATCAGACTGAGAGCACATAATCATACCATAATATTTGTTTTTACAGCAGGACATTTCGTAATTTGAAATGAGTATTTCGCTGGACCGCTGTGGTTTCTACTTGAAGGCTGCAGGCCAATGTTGCTTTAAACATTAAGTTTCGGTTTTCGTGTTACTGTGCACAAGGAGTTTTTAAATAAAGGAATGTGTGCTGAGTGGGATTTTTGTTTTTTTGCTGTGGTATCAAATCAGGTAATCAAGAATCGTGGAATTTCACAGCTAATTTCAGTGCAGCAACTAATAAAATTCTGGTATCATGACACCCCTAGTTTGCACTGAGCTCTGCTGTCATCATTATTGGAGCGGCGCTATTTGAGCAGGGATTACCTGAGCCAAGCGTAGCCCTGTGGTATGAAAATGGCTGATAACCATCTGACCAGTCCTCACACTAGTCGCCTCTGTTTGGCCTATTTTAGTCACTCTCTTTAGCTGTTTACTTCAAGGGAGGCCTAGAGTGGTGCGGCCCGGAGGCACGACCCTCTGCTGGTCTGGAGAAGCCTGGAGGCCTCATTAACTTTAACAGTAAAAGAACGGTCGAGGGCCTACTGTGTCCAGGCCTGGGCTGTGGTGTGTGTGTTTTTTGGAGGCACGATATGTGCACATGCGAGAAGTTTTTTAGAGTGATTTATCACTCCCACAGGGCCGAACTACTCTGATCTGCGGTGCTATTACTCAGATCAGCCATCCGAGACAAATAACAGATCTACTGCTACACGGACCTCCCTGGACACCACACACATGCACATACTCACACACACACACACACAGGCCACATTTGTGTGGTGTGGTGGCTAGTTGATAGAGACATCAGAGTTCTGTGGTTGGTGGTGCATGTCCACAAGCCAACACTTTGGTTATTGCTTCTAGATAGAGGGAGAGAGAGCGAAAGTGAGAGAGAGAGGGCTGGGTGCAGTAACTGGTCACGGTCCACTGGTGGCCATAGCAATGACCTCTGGCTAATTGTAGTTACTGATATACACAGATAGCCATTCCACTAATCCCACATCACACATACAGTATGCACACACATCCACGTGCATGAACATACACACAAATGTCACAACTCACTCAGCTACTGTGTGCAGAGTTTACCCTCACTGGTCCGGGTGCAGCATTTAACTTTTTAATTTTGACAGATTAAATCATAAGCCTGCTCATGGTGTGGTTAAGTCTGCAGTTGTTGGCTCAGGCTGGACTTTGAAGTGGCTAATCTCTGTCACATCTCTGTGTCCATGTTGTGGGATGCCTGTCCAAGAAAAGCAGCCTGCCCTGGGACATCTCAAGCCCCTGTGTGTGTATGTGTGTGTTAGTATGTGTTAGACGATAACTCGCCATACACCCACCCTCCTCCCCTCAGTCCCTTCATCTGTCCCTCCCACTGTTCCCACCACCTCACAGGGAGACATGCCCTTCAGGTTTAAGGCCCCATGTTGGTAGGCGTCCACCCTGCTGAAGGGTCCTCGAGCAAGACCCTGCATGCCTGCCAGCTCCAGAGGTGCTGACCCTGTGCTCCGACCTCTCTGGGCAGGAGGGGTCAACAAAAAAGAGAATTTGCCTCGAGGGATCCGTGAAGTATCACAGTATTATGTGTAATCTCATTCTCTCCCCTCACCTCCATCCATCTCTCCGAACATTCCCCACTGATGTATCCTTCTCCTTTGCCAACTTTTATCAGTTCCTTTTCTTCCTGTTTTATTATCTTTAAGTTCAAGTTCAAACTTATTTAAAGCCCAATATCACTGTTTACGGTCTCAAAGGGCTTTACAGGACAACAAGTTTAGAAACAGACAAAACAGGACGACGCCCCCGGACATAATCCTCCTGGCAGGCAAGAAAAAAACTCCCTTAAAACCCAGGTGCAACAGGGAAAAATGGAAGAAGTCTTAAAAAGGACTACAGATAGAGAAAACCATTTCATAGCCAGACAGGTGTGCAATATGTGCCACATCCACATTGGACACAGACATCCTCCATTCACACAAATAGAGGAGAATGGGTTAGACACACAGAAAACGATAGGGTCAACATGGTCACAACTGAAAATAGAGATGAAAATGAAGAATCTTGAGACTTCTAAACTGGCAGAAATTAAATTAAATTATGACAGGAAAGCCTGCAGAGGGAGACTGGGCCTCCCTCAATGGCCAAATGGAAATTAGATCATCCATGAGTTTAAGAAAACAGAGAAGTTTGGTTTTAAAAGTATCAAGAGAGAGCAGTATGAACAGGCCCAGTGGCCAGCTGACTTCTTTTCAACTCTTGAAACAACTAGTCCAGCATCTTGAGAGCACAGGCAGTGGGAGGTTATAGGGAGAAATTAGAGGAAATAGTTAGACCGGCACAAACTCTTACATCTTACATGTAAATAAAAGGTGCTGTAGCATGAATTGGGAGCCAGTAAAGGGAAGCCATGACAGGTGTACTGTGGTCAAACTTTGTTCTGGTCAGGATTCTGGCATCAGTTCATCTTTTACATTCCCTGTTCTCTTCACTCTCTCTAGTTTTGTGTCCCCTTCCATCGTCCGAGGGGCTCTTTGCTGGGAATTGCCATCGACTGTAAAGTTCTGGAAAGCCTCGCTGACTGGGCTGGGGATCACAAACAAATATATATTGTCTAAACAAGCGGGCATCAGGGATTACTCACATCTGCTTCTGAGCAAAACCATGAAAAGAGCACAGTCCACAGATATGCAAACACGGGCGCACACACAAACACACAGTCACGGCTTCTCAGAAGTGGTGTATCTCATGGGTGTACTTATCTGCACCCCAAATTGTTACTGCATGTTTGGTGTCTGGTGTTAAACTGGGATTAAAAACAGTTTATGAGAAAACACATTTATTATTTTTATACCTTACCAAAAAACAGCTTTGCTTAGTCATTGTGGACACCA
Organism: Myripristis murdjan; assembly: GCF_902150065.1. NCBI lineage: Eukaryota > Metazoa > Chordata > Actinopteri > Holocentriformes > Holocentridae > Myripristis > Myripristis murdjan. Next base: position 19,963,309 of record NC_043995.1, read on the forward strand.
CCAGCAATTAAAAAACAATATTTCATCTATTGATGCTAAATAAGAAATAATCCTGTAATGAAATATTGTGAGACCTTTTCCATATCCGACTCTCTGTCCAAGACTTTGTCACAGAATAATTAAATGTTTGTCGAATTTCACACTGAACAGCGAGTACGAGTTTTTTTTTTCCACTTCCACCACAACGTGTCACTGCTGCAGATGCTGCCAAATCAGGGATGTTTTCAACAATGAGTAGATCATTGCTACTGATCAGTGTAAGCTATTACAATAGAGCATTCTTATGTTGGATTGTGCAACTAAGAAAGCGGCTCTGAGAGTTATTATAGCTTAGTCAGGGCCCATACTGTGGGGTGTGTGAGTGTGAGTGTGTGTGTGTGTGTGTGTGTGTGTGTGTGTGTGTGTGTGTGTGTGTGTGTGTGTGTGAGAGAGAGAGAGAGAGAGAGAGAGTTGTGTAATTTGTCCATTCTGTGTCTCTGTCTCTCACTCCCTTCCTGGCCCCCTGGCTGCCAGGCGTCACACCAGTTTATAAGTAGGACCAAGAAAAAAATTGTGGCGTGCACGACCGAAAGAAAAGAAAAACGGAACACTTCCCACTCTCTAGAGTCACTGGGAGTGACTGTGACAGGACGAGGGGGGACAGCAAGAGAGAGAGAGAGGGAGAGGGAGAGAGAGAGAGAGACAGAGAGGGAGGGAAAGAGAGAGGGAGAGCGCGCAGAAGAAGACCTTGCAGGACTTAATCACATTAGTTTAAGGACTGCTCGGACAGGACCGGACCACCACCACCACCGAACTGGACGGCAGTAAACAATCTCAGTGATATCAGTGATCAATAGCGGAGTGAGAACTGCGCGACTCCAGGAGGAGCATGCGGCTCTGCTTACTATTCAGGTAAAACACGGGGCTCGGACGGCTCTGCCGGCCCAGAGTTTCAACCTGCTGCTTCTGAATGACTCCCAGTCACCTCACACACCACGGCACACGAGGTTTGCATACTCCGATGATCGGGCATGATGTTTTTATTAGGCGTGGATGAAGTACAAAGTTGTTTTGCGGCGAAGCTTTGGCTTTTACGCACGCCGCTGTACTTGTTGCGCACTGGGCGCTGCGTAGGATATATGATAGGAATTCACCCGAAGGTATTTCGGTTTGGGTTTGCTTTTCCCCTCTGTCCTCTAAAGGCTGATCTTTTGTAATTTTCTCCCCGTTGCGCGGCTCTGTCCCCATCCCCGTGGCTCTCAGTTTATTCTACAATGTGCCACTGTAGCGGCCAGGGAAACGTGGACGCGGGTAGGGGGTACTTATTTCGGCCTGAGCGGCTCTGTTGTGTCGGACTGTGCGGGACCTTTGTCTGTGTTTTTGGGATAATTGTGTAGTCTGGTGTGGGGAAGCTTCCAGAGACCACGGCGGTGCACCACACTGGGAAGAGGGGACCAATTACACTGACTGCATGTGGCTTGTGGACTGGTGATTGCGGTGCTGGTTTGTGGAGCGCTGGTGGTGAACGCTGCGAAATGTCCATCTCAACAAATCATTTAGCATTATATCCCGGACAAGGATATTATTTTGCTTTAAACCATTGGGAATATAACACTTGTTTCCAGTGCAACGATTCACTTGTTTCTGGGGTTTGTGGAAACCAGCGTGATTATATTTGAGTGAGGCAACTTGATTCAAGGAAACTCTTGAAACAAGTTGATTTGCTTTGACAACAAGTGTAATCAGATTACCCCGCTGATATTTTTAAAAATTGCTTTAGGAAAAACATCATTTTAAGGTGCAATATTAGATTAAATGACAGATGGATAGTTTTGCATTAAACACGGTGGGTTAACATCAGTCTGCTCTTTCTCCTGATTGTTTTTTGTCAGATTTAAGCTCTTTAACCCATAATTAAAGGAGACATTCAACACCATCCTCAAACCATAAACCACATCCGCTCAACATCAAAACCTCAGGCAGGTCAAATAAAAAGTACCTTTAAAGTAACGGATGATTTTGGATGTTGTGAGCAAATGTGCCTGCAAGTGTGGTAGTTATGTGTTAAAACCACATCCTCGGGGTGTGGACAGTCCCAGAGAGAGGCATACAGAGGGAAAACACGGCTGCTGTCTGAGCCCATTAGTTTGTTAACTGCCTCGCAGGCTTTTCCAGATTGATTGAGATGTTTGCCTCTGAACCTTGAAGGGGAAAAAAGAGACTGTTGTTCGCCCTCCTTGAGCCCACACGCTGGCTGCAGTGGGAAAGAAGGCGGCATAATGGCTCGGTAAAATACAAGTTAGGTCACTGGAACATCTGATAGGGCTCACTCAACATGTTTAACACTGTTTTTAAACCAAACGCACATAGAAGGAGAGAGTTGAGAAACATGACAAGCGATGGAGGGAGAAGAATGAAAGTCTGTGCGAGTCCACGCTGATTTCACGTTTAGGTCATGGAACAGCCCTAACCTTTTCAAAAGCACTTATTCAAGCAGCCGATGTTTTTGAGTCCTGCTCTGTGTTTCTCACTCCTGTTTCGCTCTGTTGTCTTTTCCTCCTCTCCCTCTCCCTCTCTCTGGGTTCTCTCCCACCAGGCTCTGTGTGCTGTGGGGTTTCGTGGCGGTCACATCCTCCGCCGCGACCAAGGCCGGGAGGAAAAAGGTGAGTTCTGAGATCCAGCGAGCAGGTCTGGTTCAGGTCTGGCGGTGCGGTGTTGCAGGAGTTTCATCAGTAGCTGCAGAGGTCGGCACCGGCTGCTGTGGGGTCACTGCTCGGCCCTCATTAATGGTCCCAGTTATGTGGCAGCTGTGTGTTTGATGTCACTCATTACAGCGGCACCCCTCCACCCCCCACCACACACACACACACACAGACATGCACAACATACACACACAGTCATTAGCCTACCCCTCGCCCCTTCATGTCTCTTGACTCTTACTCTTTCCTTTTGTCCTTCCTCTGTTTGGCTCAGATATAGGAACTTGTTTGATGGTGATGGTGAACTGGACACAGTGTATTAGGGAACGGGTTCTCACACTTTTTCATGTTCCAGACCCCCAAATTGACTTTCGCCTAGCTGCAGAGCCCCGTTTTGATGTGATGTGGCCCTATGGACACCCTGACATGGACAGATGTGTTGTTTTGTGTTAAGTGATGTCATACTTGAACACTTGCAAATAGATTTAAGAGTGGTGAGATTTAAACATAATGCCAAAATGATCACTCACACACTTTTTGTATCTTAAGAGTTTCTAGTGAATTATATGACAGTGTAATTAAACTGTTCCTCATTTTTCCTGAGGTGCTCCATGGAAGACTCCTAATGACCCCAGGTGGTCCCCATACCCCACTTTGAAACCCGCTGTATTAGGCCACACTTGCAGAAACGCATTCATACACAAGCGTGCGCGCGCGTGCGCGCGCACACACACACACACACACACACACACACACACACACACACATGTTGTTTACACCTGTTTCCTTTTTCCAACCCGCCAACAGTGTACAACCATGCATGCTTGTATTCTGTTTACTTGCACATTCTTACACACAAACACACTCACACACACACACACACACACACATGCATGCTTCATTCAACACACGCAGAAAGATGGGGGGAGAGAGAGAGAGAAGTGGAGCACAGATTTATGTTTTGGTTCTTTCTCAATGGAAACTTTTGTTCAGCTCTCGTGTTTGCTGTCCTGCCAACCAGGCCAATGCTTGAGTTATGAAATGAGAGGAGAAACATTTATCTATGGCCACAGAGGAAGACATCAAAGCCTGACCTGGCACCCATATACATGCACACGCACTCTGACAGCCACACTTGCAAACAAATGCACAGAAAAACCGTCTGTATCAGCCCTGATCTTCTGCAACACATTCATGACAACATGATCAACGAATTTGTCCATCTGCTCATAAGCTGCTGGCAGGTAATGGAGTCTCTCCTCAGTGTGAGTGAAGCAGAAAGGCCTCAGGATTTATTAAGTGTCTTCTCAGGAAGGAAACCCACGAGACTGCAGCTCATCAGACAAAACACTCAGCTTCAGTGAATGAATCAGTTCTTCCAGGAATTTCTGATTTTGCAATTGTGTCATTTTTTGCTAAGTCGACCTCTTCTTCTTTGACAAAATGCCAAGGCTTGCACTTTTCCCCCCCGTTTCCCCCTTTCACCCTGTTCTCCTTTATATCAGATAATCACTTCGTTTGCAGTTTTCACAAATCATCTGTTTTATCGCAATTGATTATCTAATGAAAACACTCCTTAACCAGTAGTTTGTTTTTTTGGGTTTTTTTTAAATAATTGACATAATATTGTTTGTTTAGTCAGTGCTTCACTGAAAAATAAAGCAGGAAACACTGCAAATTGACTTGTAATTTTCACAAAATACAATGAAAATAAAGCATTTTGGCAAAGAGTCACAGTCACAGTAGGGACTCCTGCAAAATCTCAAAGGACATGAATAAAGCTAACAGTATTAAACTGGTGTTAAAAGCTGTAATAGATGTTTTATCTTGTGTGTGTGTGTGTGTGTGTGTGTGTGTGTGTGTGTGTGTGTTTTCCAGGTGGCAGGCCGGAGGTCCAGGCAGGTGTTTGAGGCGGAGCCAGCAGAAGGGGTGTGGTCTGCCTGGGGGGAGTGGTCAGAATGCACTCAGACATGCGGAGTAGGCGTGTCGCAGAGAACCAGGAAGTGTTTACCCCCTCCTCCTCCTCCTCAGACCCCTGTCTTCTCCCATTCCTCTCCTAACTGGGGGGGTTATCTTCCCCGAGGGGCTGGAGGTCCTGTCATCTCACCCATACACCCCTACTATCCTTCTCGTTACCCCGGGCAACACCCCCCCTATTATTCCCCCTCAAACCCCACCAGTCACAACCCAGGATTACCTCTGTATCGGAATACTCCTGTTGGGGGAGGAGCAGGAGGAGGAGGAGGAGGAGGAGGAGGAGGGGCAGGAGTTCCTGTGCCGGGCCCGGCAAATCCATCGCCTCCTTTTTACCAGCCGGAATTCTCCCCGCGTAATCAGGACCACGTGTCTGTTTACCGCTCTCCCTACCACTCGACTTCCCATGGCTACAGTCAGCCGGCGCGGATCACCAGGAGGCCGAGCAGCCCAGGTGCAGTGAGGCCTGGAGGTGGCGGGAGCAGAAGGTCCGTCTCCACCGGTCGGGAGGGTGTGCCTGCAAGGAGGTGAGTGAGATGGGACGGATGGACACGGTTCCCACAGGTGACGGGATTTCAGGAAAGTCATGGCATTTTGAAAAAGTCTTTTTATATCCAGTTTTGTTCAGGTTATGTTCCCTTCACCAACAGTATTAGTTATAATGACAAACTTTGATTAAAAAAAAAAAACAAAAAGAAAAAACACGCAAAATACTTGTGACATTTATATAGATAATGGAAAGTCAATATTTTAGCCTTGGAAAGTCATGGAAATGTCAGGGAACTTTACAATTGTTTAGAGTGGAAGACTGGGCTAATTGAATTGCAACAGAAACAACACTGCTCTTTATATGTTGGCTTTGGCATTTAAACTAATAACGCATTTCATTTTCATACTGATAAATGTCCAATTTGCAACGCTCTATTATCAGTTTATGTAACACAGGGATTCAGCCTGTACCCAGTTCAGAACGCTTTTGCATTCGCTGTGTCAGGTAGGCTTTCCCTGGGAAAATTTTCCTGGCACAGAGGAAGTAATATGTTGAACGTTTCTGGCAGCAGCAACAATGGTATGTTTGGAATAAACAGAGGAGGAATTCATTTGCGAGCATGGGTTTTGCAGCGGTAACCTGCATGGCTGAACACACACACACACAGAAAAGATTGGTACCTACACAAACTCATGTTACAGCCACAGAACATCCAAATTGAGTGTAGCACCTATATACTGATGGCGGTGGATTATTGGGATCTGTGGGAAGTGTAGTGCAAAAACAGTAAAATTATGGCTGCTTATTTCCAAAGATGTCGCCAAAATTAGGAATGTATGGATTATCATATGCATTCAGGCGTCATTCGTTTGATTTAGCATTGCTGAGACTTTGTTATGATGTTCTGAATCATGAGAGTTGCTGGCGGTCGTATGCCCGTGTCTGCCTCTGGCATCTGCTGGCTTTCTGGATCATAAGTTCTGCTTTTTGTCATACACAGAGGCACCGCACCACACTCCCCCTCACCACAGTCTGCTGGCTCCATGTCTGATATAATTATGTTGGAGAGCTAACTTTCACTGGGCTGTATCTGATTGCTTTCTGGCGTTTCTCTTTTTCTGTCACTGTCTCTCGGCTCTGTATCGGCTGTGTTGTCCGTCTGTCTTTCACTCTTCCTCCCTCTCCTCCTTTTCTTCATTTCTCTGTCTCCTCTCTCCCTCGTTTTGCTCCTCTTTCCGCCTCTCTCTCTCTCTAACGCTCTCAGGTCTTCCACCATCCGTCCAGGCCAGTTTGGGTACGGCAGGGTGCCATTCTCCCTGCCGCTACACCGTCCCAACCGGCAGGCTCGCCACACCGCTAATGGTACCGACACCACAGCAACCCTGGCACCGGGACAGGCTGTCAGTGAAGACAATGCAGACGGCCCTGGGAAAGAGGAACAGGGGAGGGGGGCTGATGAGGAAGACAGGGAGGCAGGAAGGAGAGAAGAGGATAGGAATGCAGAGCAGGAGAGCAGCGATCCGCCCGATGCAGAGGAGTTGCCCTCAACAACCACAACACCTGGTAACACACACCAGCACGCAGACAGACCGCCACATGCACAGCGCGGGAGGGAGAGGGAGAGGGAGCGAATCCCGTCCTCTCACTCCTTTCCCAGCTCTTCCTCCACATCTGTCCACTCCAGCCGACGCCCCTTTGACTGGCACTCTGTCACCGCCCCGCCTCCTCATCCTCGCATCCCTCCTCTGTCCCATGCCCACCCCGCTGCCATCGCCCCGCCCGTCTCCTCCTCTCTCCACCACCACTCCAGCCCCACGCACAGAGAGAGGCAGCTGCACCCCGGCTTCAGCCCGCAGGCCCAGCCGCACATCCCCGGGCTGCACCATCCCAACGTCTACCCGCTGCAGCACCAACACGTCCCACACCTGGGGGTGGAGGGGGCCAGGGAAGGCGACAGAGGAGTCCCCCAAACCTACAGATGTTCTGGGACAGAGAGGGAGTACCGCAGGTGCTTCTCTCAGGTAAGACCCAGAGCCTCTATCAAGTGATTGCTCAGCTCAAAATCTTCAAAATCAAATTACCCTACCCTTAAACATGCACTTAAACCTGCACTTTGTTAAATGGTATTGAGAACCGCACCAAGTTTTATGTAAATTCTTTGCAAAGTCAAACTCCTCTTGTTCTCCCTTTCCAAAAGGATGCATCGCAGTATGGTGGCCAGCTTAGGACAAACTTTGTGCAAAGTGCTGTACCAGCCTTCCTTGATCGCAGACTTCTCCAATGCTCTGAATTGGATGCGAGCTCTGTACTGATCTGTGTTTCGTTATCTTTCTTGTCACATTCTTCTTTTTGACTTAAAATCTGGCCTTTTCAACTTAGTGCCACCACTTGTCTCGGTTGTTGGGCTCCCTTACTTCATGCAAAGCAGCAGGGTGAGCTTGAGTCCAGCATGAAGTTTTTATTGGTTGATATCATTACAACTGAAAAAACTAGCTCAAAGCACATGTTAGTTTCCAGATTGTTATTAGGTTCTGAAATCGTTTAGTGCATGTTGAGGCCTCAGGAGTTATTTCACCGATTGACGGGAAAAAGGATTCTTCCCCTGAGTTTACTGGTTTGCTTTTCAACAAGTGATTTAACCATCTCATCATGTTACCAGTTTCTCAGACCTCAGCCCACATGTCCTCTGTTCACCTCTGCTTTATTCAGCTTACATCTGTGTATAGCCTGCACCCATGCTTGTTATATATGCATGCCATGTGTTGAAGTTAGCGTTAGGTAGTTGTAAACTGAGCAGCTGAAGGTCAGGGGTGTGTATCTGATAGGTAGATCATTCTCCAGCTCCAACACTAGCCAGTTGTCTATGGGCACTCAAATGGAAACTGCCTGCCAGTAGCTACTCTGCTCCAAGTCTTTAACCGTGTGTGTATTCTGGGTCACGACCAGAATATCTGTTCTGCACCTTTACACGTGTGTGTCTGCGTAAGTAACCCTCGTGAGTGATTGCGCATATGTGCGAGCGCTAATTTGTGCCAGACACTTGCGTGTTTGTGAATGTGGGTGAGTCTGTGTGGCAGCATGTGCTTCAGCCTTCACGGTGTGTATTGATGTAATGTCATGTCTGGCTCGGGGCCTGCGGAGATGATTGGGGTTGTGACCCGCGCCATACATCTCCGAGCAACACACTGCGGGCTTTATCAGAAGAAGTGGGCGGACGGGCTGTACTGCCAAGTCAAGCAGCCAGACACAGGCTGGCCATGTCCGACGGGCCAAGTCGCCCTAGTCACACTGAGAAAGTAAGGTCGGCTGTTCAGTAACTCAGATTTCACTGAGACGGAGAATGCCATGCTTGATTTCACTCAATTAAACGTTAGATTTGTACATGCAATATTGAGATGGAATACCGCAGAGACACCGTTTTCTCGTCTCGCCTCCCAGAGAGTTTTTTTTTTTTTTGTTATTAGTTGTTTTTCTTATTATATTCCTATTTCCAAACACAACCACCAAAAAAAAAAAAAAATTAAACTGGAAAATCAAAACCCGCCGCCCCAGCCATCCCTCCCACCCGCAGTAATATTGAAATATTGTGCCTGACATACAGACAATTAAACAAACATTGTAGCAACCCCTCAGGCCAATCAGTGTAATTTTGAAAATGAGCAATTACATGCATCACTCCCTGTTTTCATCAAAAGCTGATCAGTGGCATCCGAGATATTGTGTGTGACAGACGGGCCGGTTCTTAGCCTTTCCCTCTTTCGGGCTCATGGGGGGACAAAAATACTCAGCTACCCAGAGTGATGTGTGACTGATGGGGTTTATTTAGACCAGCAAACCCCTTGACACAGGTCTGTCCTAAGTGAGGGCACAGAGGGAGATAAGAAGTGGTGGAGCAAACAGCGAGCACACACATGACTACACGTACACACTCTCACACACACACACACACACACACGCAGACTGGCACTTGCAGAGTGGAAGTAGACACTTGAATTTAGGTCCAGGTTGGCACTCTTCAGTCCTTGACTTCTTTCCCTCTTTCGACATTTTGGCAGCAGCTCTCCCTCTCTTGTTCTCTTTCATCCTCCCTCTCTCTTTGCCTCTGTCTCTGCTTGACTGTGTGTGATAGTCCCCATGTTAAAACAGATTTAGTAGTTGGCAGCAGCCGTGCTCTCTGTGTGCCAGCAGTGCTAATAGCAGTCCTGTGATGGCTGAGCCTGACTCATTGGCTTACATATTTACCCAACATTACCCTCTGCATTAGCGGTGTTTGTGTCTGCAGTAGACCGTTGGTATAGTTCCATATTTTAGTCGGATTTTTTTTTTTTTTTATAAGTCATATCAGCATTTTAAAGAAAAAAAGCTCAACCTTCTGATGAATGCGCAACTTTGTCCCAGCTTGCGCATGTGTGTGTGTGTGTGAGTGTGTGTGTGTGTGGCTGAGGGTGTGAGCCAGAGTGAGTGTGACACAGCGTATTATCTATTAGGCTGTGTTTGTCATAACAGCGAGCGTGCCCGAGGCCCATTACAAGTGTGATAGGCTACGTGTGTATGCGTGTGTTTACACTGTTGCATAGAAGCAAGTGGGGAACCAAGAGAGGGGACAGAGGAAACGAAAAGGGCAAAGGGGAAGAGTGCGTGCGTGTTTGTGTTTGTGTGACAGTGTGTGTGTGCTAGGGGTGTAAGGAGAGGAGAGGGGAGGGCAGGGAAGTGACGCAGTTAAGTAGTAGTGAAAGAAAGCACTGTTTTTAGAAAATCTGCACACAGTAGTGGGAGGGAGACGGGGGGAAAGGGCGAGGGGAGGAGGATGGGGAGGCTGCAGAGCGACTTAGAAATGGAGATGAATGCGGGTAAGAAGGAGTGTTAGGTGTGCGGCGCGGTCGAGAGAGCGAGAGCGCTGCAAGTGCAGGAGTAAAGAAAGGGAAGGCCTGCAGTAGCAACAGATGGAGCAGGATGGAGAGAGGAGAGGAAGTTTGTGTCAGAGGAAGAGAGGGATTCATGGAAAAGTGTGTGTGTGCGTGTGTAAAATAGACAATCACAGCGAGAGAGAGAGAGAGAGTGTGTGTGTGTGTGTGTGTGTGTGCGTGCGTGCATGTGTGCTCCTGCAGTGTAACAGGAGGAGAAGTTATTCTGTTAGAGGGAGAGGGGAGGAAAAGGTGGAATGTGAGGAGAAGTTCCCTGAAAAACGAAGAAGGAAGAGAGACACTGGCTTGAAGCAGACATTTCACAGAGAAACCCTTTAAAACAAACACCTCCCGCTTTGTTTCTCCTTTTCAGCTTATCTCTACCTCTTAGTTGTTCATCTAAAAAATATTTTTCATCCTCCTATCCCCCTGTCCTCAATTCCCTCCGCCTAACCTCCGTCTTTCTTCTGCTGTAGAGTAAATATTTAGCTAGACTCACTAACAGTGCATGCCTCTGCAACTAGTGAGGCAAGATAAGGAGCAAGTGGACCTGAGATGCAAGAAAGCAGCAATTCACAACATAACCTCATATGATAGATACCATCTAGTATAATGGAAAACTAAAATAAATCATACCATACTATTATACAGCGATACTGCACAAAAAATGATCTTAGTACTGTACCTTGAGTCTTAAAATGGGCTGAACCCAAAGGAAGGCGTTGAAGCGCTCTGTCAATTCTGATTTTATTGAATGTAAGCAACACCCTGTGCCCCAAGAGCATACCACAGGCTAATAGTAAACAGTATACACTGAGCACTAATCTTCATAATATACTGTTCTGGAAAGTGGTATGGCATAAATTCAGTTTACTGTGCCGTTTATTTACTAATTGATGCAAGATGTCCTCTGATGGCGGCTAGATATCCCCCGCCGCCTTCCAACTTCAAATTTTAAAATGGCAAGCAAACAAACACACATGCATTTCAACAGATTTTGGGGTTATATTGTTGGGTTTTGTGAACTTTTCCTTTCATGGCCAATGAGAGTTGATCTGTTACTTTTAAAAGTTTGAGATGTGAGCGCCTGCCTACTACATTTTCATACTTTAACACCGTGAACATACTAACTATACACTCAAAATGGTTAAAAAGAGTATGTTATATGGCCTGGGACAGAACACAGACTTATAAACCCACTCAGATCAACATGGCGAATACTCATTGGATATGTAGAACACATTACCATGAACACATTATGTAGAAAAAAAAGAAGCAATAAGGAATAGCAAAATTCATACAAAAGGTAGAAACAATCACAGGATGAAAACCCTTCACAGGTAGAGTGAATTTTGAAAGAATTATCAATATATCGTCCATATTCTAGGGGTGATATTTTCGTCATGGAGAAGAACAGGAGAGGCACAGTTCCTCGTTGGGGCCATCAGGTTGATCCAGAATGCCTCTCTCTCTCTCTGCTTAAGAGCTTGTTCACAGCGTCACCAAGCCTTTTAAAGTTTCTTGTAACGTGTCCCACAAACTCGGCTCGCTTCAGAGCTCTGCAACGAAAGACAGATGATCTCATCGCCGTGTCACCACACAGGCACTGTTGATTACACACTGCACAGGAAGTGTATTATTAATACCACCGACACGCCACACACAGCCTCAGCTGGAACGACAGCAGTGCTCTCTCTGTGGACCCTGACACATTATTATTATTATTATTATTATTATTATTATTATTGTATTATTATTATTAGTATTAGTATTATTAGAGTTGTTCAAGCTGATCTGCACGGTGCAGCAAAAGCAGATTTTTTTAACTTCTCCTGTCTTCTTTGCCCTCCCTCCTCCTTGCTTTCTTTTCATCTATTAGCATTTCTCATCCAGCTTTCTCTCATGTTACTTTTCAGCCCTTCCTGTAATTCCTCTCTCACTTTGTATCCCTTTCTGTCACTTTTCTCTCTCTCCCCCTCTCTTTCTCTCACTCTCGTGTTACATGTTTTTAAAATATGTGTTAAATCAAGAAATAAGGGATGCCTCCCAGTATTACTGTTCAATTTATGGTTTGTGGAAATATTTTGGGCTGTGGGACTGCTCCGCGCACAGAACAAGAGGCAGAGTTTGTCGTTTTTGATGCCTCAGAACAAAGCTGTGGTTTTTCTCTATTGACTTTGCGGTCGCGGCGTTTTCTTTCGTTGTGCAGCGTTTTCATGTCTTTTTCTTCCCCTCTCTTTTTGTTAATATAACCGTGCAACCTTAACCACGGCGTCAAAGCTGTGCTGAGTCTCGAACGCAAATGTCTCCCTCCCTGCAGTGAAGTATCAGCGCGTCCTGCCTGAGCGTCGGCCAGCGTGGGGGCCTCCTCCGGTCAGAGTGTGTTGTTGATGGATGAGCGGTGTTTCCTCTGAAGGAGCCCTGCCTTCCCTCAGGGTCAAGGCTGAGGCCTGGGTGGTGCCCCGCAAAACACCGGCACACGGCCTCGGTCACAAGATTATCCAGGGAATGTTAATCGCTGAGGGCAAACATACACATGAGCACACGCAAACACACTTATCTATGTCATATGTCATATTTTTGTGTGCGACATACAATTCATGTTTTTTTCTGTCATGTTTTAGTGCAGATTGTGTTGATTTATGGCTGCAGGGAGCGGCGGCCAGTTGTTTTGTCCATGTCAAGTTGTGGTAATGGCTCAGGAATGACCAGCCAGCCTTAGCATGTGTACAGTATTGGGATGATGTGGCCAGCTGTGCAGGCATGGACTTGCACGAGGGAATGACAGTGCATCTAGCACGATGATGATGATGATGATGATGATGATGATGACACGTCACCTGGGCTTTTCCCTGCGGAAACGCAGCTGTGGTGAAAGGTTCCCCCCTTTTCCACACCATCCATTCCTCCTCAAAAGTCATTAGTCTCGTCTGTGTGTTTGTGTCTCGCGTTGGAGTGTTATGTGTGGTTAGGACTTTGGCTCGGGCATGTTTTTGTGTGTGTGTGTGTGCGTACGTGCATGTGTGTATATAGAACAAAGCCCCCAGGCAGCCCCACCCCATCCCCCCACCCCAGCCTCACATGGTCTTATTTATTGCACACAGACTTTTTTCTCTCCCCAGCAGTAAAACACCTATAACTTTCACAGCTCCTGTACAAAAACTCACTGGCTTTCTCTTCACTTGTCTTTCACCTGCTCTGTGCTGTGATCCGTTTTTCATTCCTTCCCTCTGTCAGTTAATCACTCACCCACAATCAGTCTGTCCATCTTTTACTTGTCCTACATCTTTTTTTTTTTCAGTTATTTGGCCGATCAACAAGTCTCTCTGTGGATTTCAGTTGCAGCTGTTCAGATTTTTCCTCAGAACTGGTTCCACTGACAAAATTTTTGACCCTAACTCTTGGAAGTGAATTACCTCTTTAAAAAAAAGTGCCTTAAATACTTAGTAATACTCTTTTAATAGTTAATTACATTCACCCTGACAGAAAATGATCCCGCAAAAGTGTAATAACACAAGGATAGTGTAGACTGCACAAATGTAACTGGGTAAATTTACATATTTGTCATACTCATCATTGCATGTTCTTAGTCAGCATTATGTCCAGTGGTGGAAAAATGTTTTCAGACACCCTTAAAATTTTACGCAATCTCAAATATTATCATGAAATATTTGTGGAAAAATCTTTTTTGTGTTTCAAAAGGTGTGGCTGCATTAGACAGATACAAACAAATACAAATTATAGTTTTTTGTTTATCGTTTACAAGAAAAACTAACAAAACTAAATTCTTGACAGTTTAATCTTTATCTTTCTGCGTTAGGTTCCTTGTTGTAGCCATTTTTGTGTCTGAAGAACTTTCAAATGTGCTGGTATATATAGACACGAAGCTTGCAACAAAAATTGTGTCTTTTAATAAAAAGAACGACCTTCATCACTGGTACCAAAATGACCCAATACTCAAAATTTCTTATGTATTTTTATGGAACCAATCAATTTTAAGTTTTTAATGGATTTTTTAGGATTTGTTTAGTATTTTGGCTGTGACTGTACTAAAAGAAATTGCACTTGAAGACCTAAGAGTGATTCTTAATGCAATATTTCACAAATGCATGGGGTGTCTGAAAACTTTTTTCCACCACTGTACTTAGAATAGATTTGTAGTCGGTTGAGTGATATGATTAAAAAATCGTATTTCAGCTATTTTTTTTACCAATATTGCAGTTGTGATGTGATTGGCAGTTTTAATGGGAATCATGATTTTTGCTCCATCATTTTCATTTTCACTGAAAAAACGATTAAAGTCATGATTATACACCAATCATGTTTTCTTAAACCTGTGTCGCAAAATTTGTAGACTAGAGCATCTCTGTAGTACAAAACTTCATTTGTAATGTTTTTTTTTTTTTTGTCATATTTTATCATTAAGTCGCAGCTCCTGTGATTTGTATATTGCAAAAGATCATACTTCATAGTGACTGGCATAAAGTCACTGTAAAGTTAAACGCTACTTTAACATGTTTTTGAATATTGTATTGTGGTTGAATCATGCAGGTTCTTAGTTTCACTTTACTACCAAAGAGTGTTTGTATTTACTTTTTCAGCCTCCAGTCCACACCCGCCCACATTCCCCTTTTTGTCTCGCCGTCCCGCCCCACACCCCCTTATTCTCCCTCGATCACCCCCTCTTTAAAGTGTTTTGCCTCCGTAAAAGCCATCGCTCTCCTCTCCGTCCGTCCGTCCATCCTCAGCCCATTCAATAACTGTCACTTTCCCTTTCTCTCTCCCCACTCCCCCTGTCACTCCAGCCCTCCCTCCTCCCTCTGTTCACGCTCAGACACACTCTCCTTTAGCGGTTATGAGGAGACCCCCTAACCCTAACTCACGTAGTAAATGGGCCCACAGCAAACCCACCATCCTTAAAATAACACCGAGCTTCTCCCTGGCCCATGAAACTCCTCTGAACACACTGCTCCTTCTCTCCTCTGTTTTCTCTCCTCCCCTCCCTCCTTTCTCCATTCAGCCCATTAGCCTCCCTCTGTTTTTACACACCCTAAACTCTTTCGGAGGAGAATCCGCTCATCCCGCCGTGCTCACGCCATCACCAACGCATGAACGCACTTTACTCCTCTGGCATTCGCTCTTTCTCTCTTCCCTTTTGTCTCTTTTCATTTACTGCCCGTCTTCGGCTTTAGTGGAAACCTCTTTCTTCTTACTGTAGCATCCCACGTGTGTCTTGTGTGTGTGTGTGTGTGTGTGTGTGTTGTACAGATACACGGATACACATACACAGAAACTCTTCCCGTTTGAGCGTAGGGCCCGCTGTGTTTATGCCAAGCAGAAATATTTACAACCATTACTAACCGCATTTCACACACACATCCGCTCAGGTTTACATGGTTACTTCAAAACATCGGGTCACATCCGTACCTTGATCGTCACGCACTCTTAGGCACCCAAACACACTCTCATCCTCAGTGGTTTTTACCCAAACTGGCTCTACACTCTCATTCAAAGCCCTTATAGGCCCCGTTATGACATTTTTGCCCATAAATAATACACAATCAGTCCGTTTCAGCGGCGTGAAACCACAGCGGATTACGCCACATAAAGTTTCATGAGGTGGTTTCACACTTCACCTTCGCCGAAACAACAAATGATCTCGTGCATTTCTGGTGACATGATACCCCAAGGTACACACACACACACACACACACAATCACAGTCACAGTCACAGCACAAGTGTGAAATTCACCAAGTCCTGGCCACGGTATCAATGTGCTTTGACAGTTTATCTGTGAGAGTCTGTTAGAAACACTTTGTCGTGGGGGGTGGTTCACATGGGAACTGGCGATCTGTGTGTGTGTGTGTGTGTGTGTGTGTGTGGGTAAACTCTGGGTGCTCCCTTGCCTTTAGTCTCTCCAGATGAGCGACTTGGAGCTTTCCAGCTGTTTGTGACAGCTGTGCGACTGGTGAGAAGTGCAGAGAAAGAGAGGAGGAACGAATCGCTGATGAAAAGACGGAGAGGAGTGAAAGAGAAGAAGAGTGTGGTGCCGACAGAGATTGAAGTCACAAGGAAATTTGAGATGTGTGTGTGTGTGTGTGTGCGCGTGTTTGTTTCAGGGTCCTGAAGCGGTCATGTATCAGAGGTCAGTAAACTCAGTGGGAGACTGACCAGGGTGACTGTGGCCTCATAAAAGTAATGATACCTAATTCAGTTGTGTGTGTGTGTGTGTGTGTGTGTGTGTGTGTGTGTGTGTGTGAGTGTGTGTGTGTGTGTGTGTGTGTTTTCTCTGACCTCTTTTTGACAGCTCCACCAGCAGTGTAAAGCACTCAGAGCATTAGCTTATTTGTGAAAAGAGGACCCCAAGCTGGTGTGCGCTCTCTGTTATTGCTATACGTGTGCGTGCATTTGCATGTGTGTGTGTGTGTGTGTGTGTGTGTGTGCTCACATACATCCCACAGGACAGCAGCTAACCTCACTGAGTTATAGTCCGCACTCAGCCGAGTCGCGTAAGTCTAATATTTCAGCTGCCATTTAAGTGCAGGTATGCTGAAACTGTTTCCAGTGCACTGCTCCATAAGGACCAAGCCTGAACGTGCACAGACCGGACACACACACACACATGCACACACACACACACACACTCTCACATGCACACACAGTCACATTCTGTGGTAATGGACTGAAAACCATGGTGGATTTATGTGTGCGGCTGCTTCCAAAAAATCTATTATTTCCATATGCTCCAAATACACTCGCTCACTTGCCAAAAGCAGTATGGAGACCGTGCACTTGTGTGTGTATATATATATATGTGTGTGTATTTTTGTATGTGTGTGTATGTGTGTGCTGATGCGTGTGTTTGCATTTACCTCTAAGCTTATTCCCCCTCTCGTTTTATTAGCTGTTTTTCCTTGCCCAGCAGCAGCAGCAGTCCACCCCGCCCTCACCTCTCCAGGGAGTGGGAGAGAAACAGCCATTGGTTTAATAGCTGGGTGATTTCATATCGGTTCAATGTGCGGCACTGAAATTTGAATATGTTTTTCCTCTCTCTCTCTCTCTCTCTTTCTCTCCCTCTCTCTCTCTCTCTCTCTCTCTCTGTGTCCTCCAGGTGTGTGGAGGAGCTGCATTGGACTCCAGAGCAGAGCAGTGTGCAGCCTTTAACACCCAAGAGTTCATGGGTCGCCTCTACGACTGGGAGCCTTTCACTGAGGGTGAAGACTGAGACACACACACACACACACACACACACACACACACACACACACAGAGACACCGTAGTTTTGGTGCACAATGCTTAAATGTGATAATAGGCTTATAGTGAGAATTAAATGGCGGGGGGTGGTGGAGAACCTTTCAGTAATTTACTGTGTGCATGAAGACGACGTGCTCTGTTAGTGTGTGTTATTTATGCTGGTGTGTTTTTATTAGTGTGTGGGGAGGGTGAGTGTGTGTGTGTGTGTTTGTGATTGTAAAGGTCTCTTGGCAGGCCTCCATGACATGCCCAACCCACTGCAATCCCTCCTCTCATTGGAGCAAGCTGAGATGTAGCATCGAGGGTGGTACACCGATGGAGAGAGAGAGAGAGAGAGAGAGAGAGAGAGAGAGAGAGAGAGAGGGAGAGAGACTGGAACTCAATCTGCCTTTATTCTTTTCACAAGGCACCCTCCCTCCTTCTCTTTTTCCTCTCGTTTGTCCAACATCTCCCTTTCTCCCTCGTCTCCTGCCAAGCTTCTCCTCCCAGCTCTGACTAAGCACACAGATTCCTACTGAGTGAGATAAAGACAGAGAGAGAGGGAGAGAGAGAGAAGGAGCGATAGAAAGAGAGAGGGAGAGAGAGAGAGAGAGAGAGGTGAGGGGTGACGGGATGCAAGTGCTTCGTCACATGACCGCTGGGAGGACGTGGCGTTTGTGTGTGTGCGTGTGTGTCTTTATTTTTGCATGTGCGCTTATTGCTATTTGTTTGCTTTCTTGTTCGGTGTACAATAGTTCATTGCGGCACAGAGAATGTGTCTATTTGTCTTTGTTTTCCAATGCCAGAGGGAGAAAGGAAGAGAGAGAGAGAGAGAGAAGGAGCGAGAGAGAGAGAGAGAGAGAGAGAGAGAGAGAGAAAACAGTAAACAGAGATTTGAGGAATTTGAGAGAAATAGAAGAGCGGATCTGGGAGAGTAAGAGAGACGATTATAAACACGGGGATTTGGGGAGTGAGGGAGAGGAAGCCCAAGAGGGACTGAAGGAGGGAAGGAGAGGCAGCTGTGAGATGACATCAATAGAGTTTGTCATTGCACTTAGAAGTGTGTGTGGTGTGAATGTGTAGGCATGTGTGTGTGTGTGTGTGTGTACATGTGAGCATAGACAGATGCCAAATCTGGAGGAACATTATGGAAAATGTGTGTGTGTGTGTGCATGCATCTGTCTCTCCGCTCTTGCATGTGATTACTGTATCAGTTGGCTGCGTTTCCTCAACAGACACGCTGTGAGAACGTAGAGCTAGACTCCATAGATCAGCGACACCTCATACCCAAACACATGACAGATCTGAGGCAGGTGGCACGGCGACCGGACTGTAAGGACAACAATGAACAATAACTTTCAGTGTCAGTTAATCTATCCTTTTTTTTTTCAGTTTTTTCAGACAAAAATAATAAGACAGGCCCTACCAAGTTACAAGAACTCAAATAAGATCTTAAAATTCGGTTTCTTTCTTAGTCTAACTGGCAGACAGACATAAAAACCTGAAAGTATGAAGTTTATGATGATAAGAAGGACTGACTAATTGCTTCGGTGCTGCCTCCCTGCCTTCCTAAAGAGCACCGAGACTTACAGCCACATGTCTGAGTCGAAGTAATAACTTACCAGCATTTTGATATTGTTTGATCCTATCAGTACAGACCTGTTAACAGCTCTGAGCACGCAGGCGGATCTACATGATGGATGCTATATATCTGTAGCGGGAGTCATGGCCAGGGTATCGGCTGGAGACAAACTGTCTGCATAAACACACGGGGGCTTTCCTTTTCACCCATCGCCTCCATCTGCCTGTGTTTGTGTGTGCGAGAGAGAGCGGGAGAGATTATTGTATTTATCTTGAATTGAGCGGCTCTTAACGTTTTTCTGTCGGCTGTGTGTGTCCTTGCCCTCCGCTCAGAGGTTTTCTAAACTACTGTGTCCTTCAGAAAGAGAGAGGGGGGGAGAGAGTGAGAATGAGAGAGAAAGAGAGAGGAATTTAATAACAAATTTTGGTGAACGATTTGACCTAGATAAGCACCAGTCTGAGTTCAATTTGCTACTTTTAGCCCAGATTTTAGCACATGCAATAATGTAAGACAATTGTTTTTCTTCTAAAATGTGAAAAAACACACAAAAGAATAACTTCAACTTTATTTTTTCTTGAAAAAATCATTGACACAAAAAGTGGAAATTCACTGCGCTGTTAGATCACTACAACGCTAGGTCTTTTTTCTTTTTTCCTTCGAGAAATATGAGTGATTTGATTCAAAGCATTTCACATCGGTTCAAGCTGAAGTCAGATCGATTCATTCAGGGTTTTTTTTTTTCTTTATAAGGTTGAGTCAGTTGAATTGGCAGAATTTATTCAAATTAATAGCTGCATCCTCTGGTGCTGATGCTGCCCAGGTTAGCAGTTTAGTTCTCAGATGAGTCACAAATGCCAAAAATGTAAGTATTTACAGTGCGAGAGGTGACCAATGTCGCTGTCGCTGTGGGGTGCAAATCTCATATTTCCAAAATGCTAACTTTTCCAGAATTAAGTAAAATAGCTTTGTTTTTAGGTTGGTGAATATGTTGTATCTGTTCAGTTGGGGTTGCAATGATTTCGTAACCCTTAGAAGAGCATGTAAAACCTTCAGCTGAAGTGCAAGCGTCAGCCTCACTGGGGATGTCAGTGTTCACCTCGTTTTCACAGAGTGATTCGTATCACGGTTTGGCTTGAAAAACCTGAACTGACTAAGAATTACCACTCTTTCTTTTTCATTTAAACATCTACCGACAATTGAAAACATGGCGTTGAATGGGACTTTGGCCAGTGTCCTGTGAAGGTTGTGCAACATAGGAACAGAAAGCCTTTGTATGTGGCTCGTGGTAAAGTCAAGTGATTAGGCTAAACATTATCATTAATCCGAAGCACCAAAGCAGTGTTTAATGTCATGCTATCATGAATGCATTTGTTGTAATTTCATATCACACTCAAAGAAAAATGTTAAGTGCAAAAAAAAAAAAAAAAAAAAAATCCCCGTGCATAATCATGGTTTTTCGGATTTGGTAGAAAATAGAATAGAATAGAATAGAATAGACTTTATTGTCATCACACGAAGTGCAACGAAATTCCGCTGTGCCATGCCTGAACAAAAAAAACAAAAACAAAAAAAAACAAGTGCACAACACATGCATACGATATACACAATCATCCACAGATAAAAGAACATTAAAAACAACATAAAAAGCCATAAAAAAGCTATACTAGTGCTAGTACTAGTGGTATTGCACATATTGTCCCCGTATGGCACTGATGGTCTCAGATGTCCCAAATGTCCCATTTATTGCAAATTGGTTGCTCCTTTAGGAATCACCAAAGGTTTTAGCTTGTAGGCTTTTTTCCAGGACGCCAGCGCTGCAACAGGACTGTGACGGAGCGCGGTACTGTACTTGGCAGACGGTTGGAGGATGACAGCTGGGTCACGCTGGACTAAAGATGGTCCTTATTCACTCTGCTAAGTAAACTATGTCACACTGTTTACGTCTGACCTCATATCTCGGTTCCCATCAACACACAGCGGGCCATGTACAGCCGCTGAGCTCGTGCGCTCCGGTGCGGTGTTTGTAATATTTCTACAGCTGTGGTTGTCTGTTTAACACTCTGTAGGGCGCTTGCGTATATTCCCATGCATCTCCCATTTACAGTCTGTATATGCTGAATTGTGCAGTCCATCAGGTCGTGTTATTCTGCGTGCCGCGATACGTCTGATTTTACTGCGTCCAGGGTGTCAGCCTTGTTATGTATGTGCTGCTAAGTGTCGCGGCCTGGAAGCTCAAACAGTAAAACAGCCACAGTGACGGGCCTGATTTAGCTGAGCGCGCTCGCAACCAAAACCGCTCCCCGCAACGTACAGCCCCCTAGCTTTGAATAGTAATACCTCCTTAGTTTCATAGGCAAAGAGCGCGCAGGTGTTGTTTTACTTAGGTATTCTCTTTTTTTGCAGGCCTCATCCCCTCTCTGCACACCCATCCTCCCCTCTTCCTGTCCCACTGCCTCTCTCTTTCTCTCTCTCTGTTGGAGTTTGTTTAGACGGAGAGATAGTGGGGAAGTATATTTAGACAACATATATTCCACTGTCTGAACACTAAGCTCGGAGAGAGAGAGAGAGAGAGAGAGTGGAACAGAGAGATCGAGTGGAGGAGAAAGGCAGCCCAGAGATAGAGACAGAGAGAGGAATAGAAACAGAGAGGCGGAGAGAAGGGAAGGTTGTGGTGGGAAGGAGTCTAATGAAAGGTAAAGACCAAAAATAGGGAGGGAGATCAGCGGCGATTAAGAGCTGGAGAGCTCTAGAGGATGACTTCAGGGCAGGAGATGAAGAAGAGGAGATGGGGGGCAAGGAGGAGCACAAAGAATTTTAGGGGAAGGGAGGGGGGAGAGAGAGTGTATGAGTGGCAGCATGTCTCCCAGTTTGAGCTCCCCCTCTCTTTCTGTCACTGTCTCCATTCTAATCTCTCAAAGATAACTATGACAGACGGAAAGAGAGAACAAGAGAGGGAAGGGAGAGGGTGGGAACACCGCCCCTCTCTCCCTCTCTCCCTCTTTCTGCAGCTCTATCAGGCGGTGGTGAAAGAATGACAGCAAACAAACGGCGAGAGAGGCACTGAAACATAGAGGCTGGCTCTTGTAGCTGGTGCTGATGGACACTGGCTCATACTTTTCTCACACACACACAAAATCAGCTGCGGTCGTTATTCATATTTAATAATGCTGATTTTCACACAGTCAATCAAAAACATCACAATTAATCAATGCAATGTGCTTACTTAGTATAAGTGTTATTCATTTGGGAGTTTCATTCCCAAGTTAGATATGCGGCGTGATAAAATGATAAAATGATGGCATGAAAGTAATGTGTATTAAAAGTGAAGACATGAGTCTAGATATAGAAGCATCTCGTTAACTGATGGATATAAACAAAAACTTTTTCCCCAGTAGGATATGTAAGTGCTTTGGTCCCACGCTTTTTCTTTTCCCAGTTTGCCTTTGCCCTTGAGCTCCTTGATCACAAAAAAAACAGAAAACGCTTCACTCTTCATTGCTTTCAGTGGCACCAGAGTGTTCATGCCAGTGACATTTGGGGACTAAAAAAAATTTCAATAACAATGTCCATCTTGCAAAGTCACAAAATTGCACATGACCTCGCCATGCCGAACTTAAAGTCTTTGTTCATTTATGTTGAGACCGCTCTCAACATGGCTCAACCCTAAAGCTGATGTGAGTTGGCGACCCTCTGAAGTAAGCTTAGCCTTTCCACGCATTTGGTTTATTCTGCCCTCTCTCTTGAGCGCCCATAAGCTTCATTTGGGTCCCATTATATCCTTCTTCCTGTTTGCAGAAATGAAAACCCACATGACGCTGAAATAGTATCCAGGTTTTTTTTTTTTTTTTTTTTTATAACTTTCTCTCTTTTCTGTGGAGGGTTTCCATGTGCCACCAGCATGGACAGGGAAAAGTATTTCTATTCTTGCAGAAACAGTGGCAAATTCTCCTTTAATCCCACATATACCTAGCTCAACAGTTATTTTGTACTTTCAGTTAAGATCATCTGTGAGAGTTTATGGTGTTTTCCACTTACCACACATGCACACAAGGTTAAACCAGGGCTCTGGTATCTGACCTTTTCTCAACTTTCTTGTGTAAACCTCTTTTTTCACTGAAAGGGTGTGGACCATAGACCTTTTGCTACTGACTGAAGATGTTTTATTGAATTTGGAAAGAATATGGTAATCTGCACTTGGTGCAGTTAAAGATCCCCAATAATCAACTGATTTATGTACATTTTATGCACATGACGCTCACTCATAAAACTCATCCCGGCTCCATTCTATGTCTAGGCGCATATGCCAGCAAAGAAAATGTTTATACTGTACTTGAAACCTTTTTTGTTTTTGAGAGAAAAGTTTTATTTTCAAAGCAAGCACACACGCTGAGAACGTGTCATGGTGTCCCTGTTTGTATGAGTATAGATCATATAGATGGTAGAGAGGCTTGTAAAGTCATTTGGTGGAGAAACATGATACCACGATGGGACGCTGCAGTTTCAGAAGCCCAGAATTTGTCCTTTTTAACCCCTGAACCTCCTCTGACAGAAACTCCTCCCCCAGATCCACAATGAAATCTATGGCCCCCGACTCACGCTATGAGCTCATGTCTATAGCCCTGTCGCTCACACACACACACACACACACACACACACACACACACACACACAGCCTTGCACACACCATCTCTAGCCCAGAGCATTAACCCCTACATCACCCTTGCTCCCTCACATCAAAGAGAATAATGAACAGTGAGCCACTCTCTGTCCCTCGCTGCCTTTATTACTCATTCATCTTCCCCTTCTCTCTCTCTCTCTCTCCCTATCTCTTTCTTTCTCTTTTCCTCTGACAGTGTTAGACTCCCTCACTGTATTCTGCTACATACTCTACTCACGTTCTCTCCTTCACTTGCACCCCACCCTTATTCCCTTGTGAGATTCTCTGTATTCTCCGCTTGTCTGCTCCTCTGACTCTCCTCTGCGTGCTCAAGAGTTTTCATTTCCTCTCTTACCTCAGAGCAGCCCTCTCTCTTTCTGATCCTTCCCCTCCGCGCTCTCTCTTTCCTTCTACATTACTCCCCGTAGTGAGCGCCTGTTGGGCTCCTCTCATAAATCCAACCTTCCTCTAGTTTATATTTACACCTCTCCTATGTGCATGCATCCACTGGGAAGGTGCAGCCGTGCACTTGAAAGCGAAGTGAGCAGTTGGTGGAAATTGGCGATCGTTTTCCCTCTGTCTGACCGTCAGAGGTTATACGGTCTGGCCTCGGTTTCCTGAACACATGGAAAGCAACTCAACGCCCAGCTGTATCTTCTCCTCGCCAAACACACACAAAGGGACTATACACACATGCTGACAGAAGAGCACTCCCACCATCGCACAAACACGGCGCAGACAAACACATGCACTTTGCAAGAGCACGCACTTGCTCACACTCACATGCCGCAATAAGGAAAAACTTGGGCAGGTGTTTGTGCACAGCGCAGATATGTGGGTGTTTATATTAAAATGTTGAAAGTGACACCAGCACCAGTGTTTAGTACTGATGATATCAACGCAACTGGATCCCTCACTCTAACTCTGTGTTGTTATTCTAATGTGGCCTGTAGGTTTAACTTAAAGCTGCAGTCAGGACTGTAAATTAAAATGAGAGCACATAATCACACCATTGTATTTCTTACAGCAGGACGTTTGAAACAGTCCTTCTACTTTTAAATGAGTACTTATTCACTCTCAGTGTTCTTATTCTAGTGCAGCCTATTTGTTTAATTACCTGAAATCCAAAGTTTCTGTTTACTTTAATGTGTATGCAAAGATTTTTGTTAATAAAGGAGCTGGATCTCTGTTGTTGCTCTGGTATCGAATCACATAATGAGAAATGTGGAAAAGTGCAAAGCTTTGAGTGTGTAGCCTCAAGTACAAATCTATAATGTGTGTGTGTGTGTGTGTCTTTCTGTAGTGGGTGCTGATAAGCAGTGTGAGCTGACCTGCAGACCTACCGGCTACCGTTTCTACGTCCGTCAGGCCGAGCGTGTGAGAGACGGAACCCCCTGCTTCAACGTCAGCACCAACGACGTGTGTGTGGGAGGACAGTGCCTGGTGAGTGAGCATTCGACGTTGGTGTGTGATCGTGTGTTTGTGTGTGTGTATGTGTGTGAGACGTGCTTTTTTCTGCAGGTGTCTAAAGCCCAGTTCGCTCCTGTCTATCTAGCTGTGGATGACATAGTCCAGAACCAGCCTTTCTCAGGCCTGCAAATGGAGCCTGATTTAAGCCTGGCATTCAGATTCAAAGTGTCTCCAATATTTTTGAATACCCTAATCTGGGCCTCTTTTTACTCTCCCTCTTATTCACACTTTAACTCCCTTTCTCTCATTCTGCCTCGTTCCACCCTTCTCCTTCTGGCAGGAGCCCGGCCTGCAACAGTTACCAAAGTATTTTACACAAACAACAGAGAAATAAACACTGGCAGTAGATGTGAAATGTCAACAACAGTGGAATAGCTATTCTCCGCTCGGCCCGCTCCCCCTCCCGCATCTCTCTCGTTCCACCTCCCCCTTTTCCCCCTAGTTTTTCATTGTTGCGCTCCATCAATCACGCCCTCCTTTCTCCTTCCTCTCCTTCCAGACGGAGGGCTGTGATGGGGTACTGGGCTCCGGCTCAGTGATTGACAAGTGTGGAGTGTGTGGCGGGAGGGAGAGCTCCTGCCGCAAGGTGACGGGAAGCTTCCAAAACACCTCGGTCCCCCTCGGTTACCACAAGATCCTGGACATCCCTCCCGGAGCTACTTTCATCAACATCACTGAGAGACGAGCCAGCCCCAACTACCTGGGTGAGATGTAACACACACACACACACACACTCACAAAGACATAAGCAGTTTGAGATCTCTTGGTTAACACTGGCTTCAGCTCCAGTATAAGTGAGGTGTTGGCCAGCGAGTCGCAAAGTTGGGAATGAGATTTGGCTCATGAGTGTGTGTGTGCTGGCTCGGGCTGGCTTTGTAAATTCTGTGGCCTAGCTGACTCAGGGCAGATAAAGCTAGTATTGTTAGAAACCATAGGGAACCACTGAAGTGTGTATGAGTGTGTGTGTGTATGTGTGTGTGTGTGTTTGCCTGTCCCCTATTTGGTAATGAGACAGCTCTCCACTGTCTGTGTTTGTCTGTCTGGGGGTGTGTTTGAGTTTATGGGGGTTTCCTAAGAATTTACCGCTGCGTAGACTAAACAAGTCAAAATAAGAAAAGGAAACTTAACCCCAACTATCCGCACTTGTTCCGCCATTCTGTCTGCCCCCCCCCCACCACCACCACCACCCAGCCATGAGGAGTGGCACAGGGGCATCAGTGGTGAATGGGCGCTGGGCCGTGGACCCTCCAGGGGAGTACCAGGCGGGGGGGACGACCTTTACCTACACACGACCCAGAGCACAGGCGGAAGGCCAGGAGGAGAAGGGAGAGTCCCTCGCTGCTCCAGGACCCACCACCACACAGCTGCAGCTATATGTGAGTACTGCAGCACAGGAAGGCATACAGTTTAACCTTTTTAAGCAAACACAAACCAGGGCCCTGCAAAATTAGATTAGCGATAACCATCACACACATACACACATGCATATACAGAGTGTTTGACATCTCCTTCACATTGTCCTAAGCCTGAGGCTGTGCCCCCCTACACTGTGTAGAGATCATTACAATACACTGCATTATTTCAGCATTATTCTGGGTTAAGACCAGCTATACTAAAGCTTGGCATGAGCTTTATGATGCTAGCCAGAGCTCAGGCTAAGATCTTATTAAAGGATGAGAGTCATCTGGAGCTTTCTGTCCGGTGACTGCAGGGCAGGAAGAGGTAAAGATAGCAGGCCTCCCACCAAACCCAGGGTTTGATCTCTGTGGAATCCGTTGCTTTTATTAAACCTTAATGTGATGGAGAAATAGGTTATAAATATTACAGATCAAAATGCTGTTGGCGCTGGACTCCAGCTGATTAAGTTTAGCTGACCTTGACTGTTTAAAGCCATGAAACACAGGCAGCAGGGTGGTGAAGTAAGCGGGGAGACAATCCTTCAGTCAGATGACCTGGATTCAAACCCCTGCTGAAGTGTCCTTGAGCAACAAGCTGGATCATTTCCACCTCCAGGGGTACTGCTCTGTAGCTGATCCTGACCTCTGACCTCCCTGTGGAGAGCCCTGAGCCAAAAGAGAATTTCACATTGGAGAAAGTATATCGCATTTCTGTTGCGGGGTTTTTCTCGCCATTGCACACTTTTCACTCCAAATTCTGCCTGTTTGTCCGTCTCTCCCTCTCAGATTATTTTCCACCAGCAGAACCCAGGCATCGACTACGAGTTCTACATCCCTGTGGAGAAGAAGGAGAGCGAGCGGGAGAGGTTAACAGAGAGGGAGTTTACGAGAGAGCGGCCAAGAGAGAGAGACACAGCGCGAGCACCACTCCGCAGTGCCAGTGAGTCCAACACCCTTCGCCTGTCAGCTCCTCCCACTTTTATTTGGCAAACTTTTTGAGTATCGCGCTCTGAGGTCAGCTCTGTTTTCAGCACGGTCCCAACAGCAGCATGGCTGTATCAGGCAGGTGTTTAGTATTCATGATGTGCACACGTACAGGGCATGGCTGAACCTTGCCAGTGGCAGAGTGGGACGCTAAAGCAAACAGGGGAGCTCGAGATTCATTATGTCCAAAATGCGCCGGCAACACTAATCCAACCCAGATTCCTAGAGAATGAGTGACGTGTTTATGGATTAGAGAGGGTGTGCTTGTGGGTCAAGAGGGAGCGGTTCCAGTGCATGTGTGTTGTGTGTGTGTGTGTGTTTGTGTTCGTTTGCGTATGTGGTGTAGCTGGGAGGGTGCGTTTAAGAGGGTATCTCCAGTCAACATGTCAACTGTCATGAGACGATGACCTCATCCTGACATCATTAGCCGCTGACTCACTGCCTTCCTCTTATTTTCTTTCAGTATTTCAACATTCATATCTGTTTTTGCTATTTGCTCCTTCCCCCTCGTGTCTGTTTTCCCAACCTGTCCTCCTGCCCCTCTGCCCTAACATACCATTCTTGTTCTGTCTTTTTTTTTTCCCCTCTTTGCCTCCCTCTCAGGTCCTCTCACTGTGTCAGTAGAAGACCCGATTCCTCCTCCTTCTGTTTCAGCCCCTTCTTTGCCCTCCTCCTCTTCCTCCTCCTCCTCCTCCTCCTCCTCCGCCTCCTCCTCCTCCTCCTCTGCCTCCTCCCCTTCCCTCTCAGACAGATGGACACCTGAGAGGTCACGTCCTCGCGGCTCCTCCAGGAACGCCCGGATCCCCCCTCGCACTGATCTGCCACCTGACACCCAGCCGCCGTTTGTGTGGAGGAGAGGCGGCCTGACCGAGTGTTCTGCTTCCTGTGGCAAAGGTGAGGTTTCTCATTTGTTCAGTGGAGCTCTCCAAATGGGTCACTGTTCTTGACTAATTACTCTTTGTACTGTTAAATTTCTCAACTTACTCTTAATTTGATGTCTTTAATGTGATGTCTCCCCCTTGTGGTTGTTGGGTGTAGTCACAACATCATGGAATATGGTAGTAATTCTCTCCTCTCTCTGTTTCTCCTTCAATCACTCTTGCTGTCTCTCTCTCTCTCTCTCTCTCTCTCTCTCTCTCTCTCTCTCTCTCTCTCTCTCTCTCTCTCTCTCTGTAGGTTTTCAGCACAGGGAGATTCTGTGTATTAACCGCCACACAGACCAGGAGGTCCCAGAGAGAAAGTGCGACTCGGCAGCCAAACCTGTTCCTGAGGAGGAGCCTTGTAACACACACCCCTGCCCACCATTGTGAGATATTATACAGAAAAATATAGCTATAGCTTGTATGCATATTATATTAAGAAAAAAAAAAATCAGGAAGAGACCCAAAATTGGGAAGCCCTTCCATTGTTGAAATTTTCCCAAATTTGGCTGCGTTTCATGGTCCCAATTCACCACAAAAAGGTCCATGTAGTCTTTGTCAAATAAAACAAAATTGTTACAAAAGTGGTTATAAAATTGTACCTAGGTTGTTTAGATTGTATTTATTTTGTGCCACAATAATACTACAGTATGTTAATTATGGAATACAGATATATATAGTGCCTATCAACAATATCAGTGACAACATGGATGGATGTACTGATTCCTTTGCATACAGAAATTAAAACGTCCACGATAGCAAATATATTAGATTTTATTGAGGTAGTTCTATGTCTGAAAGCTTGTGACTGTGTGATGTTTTCCACTGACGTACCACTTTTACGTCTCTCACCCTCTGTGTCTGTCAGCTGGGAGGCTAGTGCCTGGTCCGAGTGCAGTGTGTCCTGTGGCCTCGGGGTGCAGCAGAGGCAGCTCCAGTGCAGGCAGAGCTTTGGGAACCGCTCCACCATGGTCCACCCACAGCGCTGTGCCAGCCTCACCCCACCTGAGTCCACCCAGGCCTGCCAGCTCCGCCTCTGCTCCCACTGGGAGGTCGGCTCTGACTGGAGCACGGTTAGTCAAACACCAAACTGCGTGCATGGAATTGAACACATGCATGCATCTGCATCTGGGACACTGAGTGTAATTGCATGAATGTATCTGTAAGCAGTGATAGAGATAAAGGGAGAAGGTTTATTTGGTATGGCTCTTACTTTGGATCCCTTAATTTAACTGTCTCCCTTTGTCTATTTCTCCTCTGTCCTTCTCTCTCTGTCCGTCTGTCTCTGTCTCTCGCCTGGTCACAGTGCTCGGTGGACTGCGGGTTAGGGAAGAGGACACGGAGTGTGCGCTGTGTCAGTGACCACGGCAGTGTGGTCAATGACAAGGAGTGCAACTCCAGGCTCCGCCCACAAGGGACTGAGGAATGCAACATGGGACCCTGTGTCACCAACTGGTACTTCACCAACTGGTCCAACACTGTGAGTAACACACATGCACAAAGGAAAGGAAACACACAGGTGCTTTGTGGTGACCGTTAACGCCGTTTGTGTGTGTGTCCCTCAGTGTTCAGCGCAGTGCGGCCCCGGGGTGCAGAAGAGGGAGGTGGTGTGTCTGACACGAGGAGGGGGCAGGGAGGGTGAAGGAGGGGGAGACTGTACGGTGGAGAAACCAGCCGAGATGAAGGCCTGCAACGCGGGTCCCTGTGTGCCCACCACCATGTGGTACAGCAGCCCCTGGACACAGGTGAGACGGAGCGACAGACAGCAGGTAGATGGAGGAAAATTAGAGTGAGGTGTGAGGAAATTTTGACTGAGGCAGTCGTGAGGTGTGTGTATTGCTGCATTTTAAGTTTAAAATGTGCTTTTGTTTTCTTTTTGCTTATATTCTGTCTTTTATGGTATGGGGTGGTTATTTTCAACTTCTACAATATGATTTTTTTATTGATGCAAATCATAGTGAGTTTTTTTTTTTTTTTTTTTTTTTTTTTTTAAGGTGTCAAGGACCTTGATTTTTCCATGGTTTCATTCCACCTACTCATTTTTTGTCTTGCATATTGTCTCCTGCTCATTAAAGAAACTACATATAAGAAACTTTACGCTCCTTCAATAGGAAATTCTGCATTTCTGAGGTATGCGACTGATTTTTGTTCTGCTTTCAGTGTAATGTTCCCTGTGGAAATGGAACTCAGCGACGGGACATCATTTGTGTCCAAAAAATGGGGAATGATTTCACCGTCGTCCCGGCCAGTGAGTGCGCTAATCTGGACAAACCTCCCGCGGTCCAGGAGTGTGAGATGGGCGAGTGTCAGCCTCAGTGGTTCACTACAGAGTGGAGCGCGGTGAGAGATGGGCAGCAGTCTTTTAGAAATAGCAATGAATAGATAGAGCACTCGCACAAAATCAAAATCAAAAAGTTGTTGCGTTTAGATCTGTATTTATATCATTTACAAATGGACTCTCTCTCTTTTTCCTCAGTGTTCCCGCTCTTGTGGAAAGGGCCTGCAGATGAGGGAGGTACGGTGTCTGACACCGGACAAACAGCACAGCCATGATTGTGATTCCACCACCAAACCTGAACAGGAGCAAATCTGCAACACAATACCCTGCAGTCCACAGGTTGCAGGTTAGTGTGTGTTGATGTGTTTTAGTGTTGCTGTTTTTATGTGTGTGTGTGTGTCTTTCCACTGACCTCTCTTTCTCCTGTCTTACCACAGATGAAAACTGCAGAGACAGACGTCATAACTGTGTGATGGTGGTGCAGGCCAGGCTGTGTGTCTACTCCTACTACAAGACTGCCTGCTGTGCCTCGTGTACCCAGAGCGCCCAGCGCACTAAGAGGCACTGACCAACCAGCCAATCACGGGCCGCCGAGGTTTGCAAGGGGTCAGAGATTAGGTGTCAAAGTGCTGATCGCCACAGGGACAGCCAGTCAGTAGAAACTGACAGCCCAGAGTGGACATAATCCCTGTGATGGCATGATATTCAGATAACCTTTAGCCATATTCTCTCCTGACTGTTCAGGTAAAGCACTGTGACAGAAGCAATTCTTTTCCCCCAACTTCTTGCGTACAGTTTTATTTTTTAATGTCACCCAGAACTGCATATTCCTCTGATCTTGCTTCCACATTTGTCTGTGTCAGCTTCAACAGGTGCATAGCGCATCATACTGGGCTAAAAGATGCATTCACTGTGATTTCCACTCTAGGAAGCCTGTTTCTATGGCTGGGAGATTGTAGTGGAAGGTTCCTACTGGCAAAGCTGTGTTTCAGCAGCCAAACTAGCATTATCAAGATTCCTCCAGCTCTACATACCACTAATTATAAAAAGAAGTGTTGGACAAACACACGTGTGCTAGATAAAATGTATATACTGCGTATTATATGCTGAAGATCTACTGGGACGAGGCGTTTCAGTACACTGTGGTGTCCCATTGAGCTTCAGTGGCTGCCCCAACTAAGCTATAAGTGTTTCCTTTACATAATTATTATATGACTGTTGTTTGCCAAAAATATTTCCTGAAGTGTCCTCGTACTGTTCATATGAATATTTGGACAGATGAACCAAAGGAATGGGGTAACCATGGCAGTAAGTGACCAAATATATCTGAGCAGGAAGACAGAGGTTTGATTTCCAAACAAAGAGGACGGTCTCAAATCTGAAATGGGATGTTGAACAAGGATAGACAGCAGGCCCAAGACACATTCACGGAAATGTCATATTGCTGTTGTCAGGTGAAAACCTCCCATCTCCACATATGAACTTCTTGGAAACTAAGAGAAACTGATGTTTTTAGCTTGACAGCCACGCATTCTTCATTTTATCCGGTAGATTGGGATAGGATTCATAAGTTCAAGTATCATATATCTTTCTCAACTCAAATAGGAGGATGTCATCCCTCAGTTTAAGTTAAAACATGATAATTGCTCAAATTGGATTTACAAAGTTTGCACCTGATGGTAGCGATACCTTTCCCTCTGAATATATGACGAAGATTGGGGGGAGTTGTGATGAAACTGATCTTATGCCTGTTCTTTGCTGAATGCAGAAAAGAGTTTCTCATGTTGTAAAAACCATGAAGTTGATTGTGCACAGGCATAGAGGACAGGCCTCAGTTAGTGTCTTGATGATCACAGTGGAATGACAATAGTGATGTGGTTTAAAAAGAAAAAAAAAAAAAGCCTTACGTCCTCTGTTTCCTCGCCTCCATCATGCACCCATCATCACCTGCATGATGAGATGAATCTGTCCGACCAGGGTTTGTAATACCAGAACGATCGAGCCTGATGGAAGAAACTGCTCCATTTCTTTGGTCAGTCGATGTCCATCAGTCTTAACTCTGACAGAGACTGAGAAAGCTGCTCTCTCACAATAGTCCTTTAATGAGACTGCTCTTGATCTGGATTTGTTGATTTGGATCAAATGCAATTACTGTCATCTGACCTGAAAGTGAAAATTTTGCATTCTCAAGTGGCATCTCCTGTGCATGTTTATGATTACACAGTCATTACTCTCGCTCTCTTTTTTCTCTTCTCTCTGACTCGCTCTTTGTCTCTCACTCTCTCTCTCTCTCTCTCTCTCTCACACACACACACACACACACTCACACACATGCACACACACCCTCTATATGACTTGATCAGTAGATGTGCCATTTCTTTGTGTCTTACAACTGAAAGGTCAAAATGGTGCTTTGAAGACCAACTGCCTTCACCTCACTGCATTCACTTTAGCACATAGTTTTCTGTGATTCTGTCACTCTTACTCTCTCTCCTCCCTCAGACACACCCAAATACACACACACACACATGCTCACACTCTGGTGCAGACCCACCCAAAGGTGAGCAAATTGTACATTTGTCAGATATGTTTTAATGTCTATTATTTCATTGAGCATATGTAGGCCCCTATGGTTTTTTTTTTAACTGAGTAGAATTATCAGATGTGTTGTTGTAGACTGTTAACCACATGTATTCACATCTGTCATGTAACTATTCATATTTTGCATTTTACAAGAAAATGTTATTGTACTCTTGAATTATGTTTGTGTGCACGTGTGCATGTATGTGTGTATGTGTTATGAATGTGGCTTTGAATGTTATTCTTGTGTCTCTAATCGCTTTTAGTAAAAAAAAAAAAGGACATTTTATATAAAAACAGAAAATGATAGTAATTTATCTATTGTCAAAAGAACATGTAATTTATTTTCTCTTAAAAAAAAAAAAAGCTGTAGCAAATTTCCTTTGTTACTACTTACCAGAGTTTATAAAAATGTTATTATTGAGAAATGAACAGTTTTTTTTTTTTTTTTTTTTTTTTTTTTTAATTATTATTATTTGCAAAAAATGCAAAACTGTGTGGGAAAACTGCTATCACAAAGCTTCATATTGAATAAAAATGATACATAAGAGAAATGGGCTGGTGCTATGTCCTGTGTTGTTTTTCTCTTCTTTTTACATAAAAATCTGAGCTTATGGGCTAATGATCCATCGGACTGGAATGCATGATACGTATTAAACATTTCTTATAATTTTCTGGGGTTAAGTAGCCTGCAGATTATGTTTACAAGTGGACTGCAACTCACAGCTCACATTTGTTTAAATAATGAATTGCCCTAGTCCTACTCTTGCTTCATCTCTGACATAGGCCTATAGCCACTTTTCTCCAGCTGATGGCGCTAGTGTTTCATATTTACTGTCCGCGACACGAAGAATGACAAGGCAGAGCCGGCCTGCAGGGTAAATGCCTTTTTTCCACTTTGAATATCTAGTTTGGCATGTGACAGGCTTTTATTAGTGGGATGGGAAGCTTGCTGTACTCGTGTTTTCTCAAATAAAATAAAACGATTAAGGATTACAGCCTACTTTCCAGGACTATCTAATGTCATCTTAAAAAGACTGCAATAATTTGGGGTTGTAAGACAATGCAAACCAAGTATTGTCATTGTCGGCTGAGCAGGTTCTTTGTGTCTGTATAACATTTATATACATTACAGGCATGTCATTGATTTATTTCATGCACCGGCTCCCGACCAGTGCTGCTACTCCTGTTCCTACTCATCCCGCGTCATCACATTAACTTGGGTAAAAGCTGAAAACCTGAGTAAGCCAGCTCTAGCAGGGGTTCACATCCCGGGACGGCCCGTGGGTCTATAGCGGCCTAACCAGCAGCCCAAGGCGAGCTACATCCCGCCAGAGACGAGGACCGAGGCTTAAGAGGGAATTCCGGTGGCGTGCTGCCCGCTTTACTTTATCTGCCCGTTTGCGCCCCGGGCCGCCGGCGTTGCGTGTCTTCCCTGCCGGTGCTGAGTCTATAAGAAGCCCCGTGGTGCGGTGATACACATGCGAGAGTGTTTAAAGGAAAGACAGAGAGAGAGTGTATGTGTATGTGTGTGTGTGTGTGTGTGTGTGTGTGTGTGTGTGTGTGTGTGTGTGTGTGTGGCTGCTGTGTGTGGGGGTATATATGGGGGATGGGGGTGCTGGCTCAGTGGCTCAGGGGGCACGGGGCGAAGGAGGCAGATGGTGACCTTTCAGAGTAAATTACCCTGAACCCTATGACTCTCTCTCTCTGTCTCTCTCTGTCTCTGTGTCCGTGTGTGTGTGTGTGTGTGTGTGTGTGTGTGCGCGTGTGTGTGTGTGTGCGTGCGTGTGTCTCCTTCCAACTCCCGCTGTCCCCACGTACACACGCTCCACAAAGATAACGCAGATAAAAGCGTGTAATCTGGCGCTTGGCGTGTTAAGGATCAGAGGCTGAGATGCCCGGAACGAGGAGCGACTCTTCCCGTCTCTCATCAGCTCAATGAAATGCCATTTTCACACATCTCCCGCTCAAATAGCCCAATTTCGGCGAGCTTTTACAAAGTGCAGGCCCATAGCTGCAAAGTAGGCCAACTCCAACCCGGAGCGCTCTCTCTCTCTCTCTCTCTCTCTCTCTCTCTCTCTCTCTCTCTCTCTCTCTCTCTCTCTCTCTCTCTCTCTCTCTCTCTGTGTGTGTGTGTGTGTGTTTGTGTGTGCGTGCGTTATTTCGGGCGGACGCGTGAACAGCTGTAGTAGTCGTGACGGCGTGCACGGCGGCGGCGGCGGTGGCGGCGGCGCGCTTGATGTCAAGAAGCAGCAGCGTTTGGTTTCAGCACCAAGGCCAGGGCTCGCGGCTAGAACAATAGGCGGCTCCGCGCACGGCGCCGGGCACCGTCTGACAACGAGCCGGATCCGTGTCACCGCAAAACCACACTTAAAACTACTTTTAAAATACTTCAAAAAATTACTCTGTTGCCAAAAACTCTTAAAGCTTTGGTTTAACGATTTTAGGATTAAAAGACGACGAGAGGGAGAAAAAAGATACGTGTTTTTTTCTTGTAAATAATGCGAACAGTTGTTGACGGTGCCTGGATGTTACGTCACAACCTGGCAACCAGAGAGGAGGGGGAGGGAGAGAGAGAAAGATAGAGAGAGATAGATGGCTAAATAGATAGAGGAACAGAGAGCGAGAGGGAGAGGGAAAGAGAGAGAGAGCAGGAGAGATACCGGCATAGGACGTGAAAAGCTTTCTAGCCATAAGGATAGATCCTCTTAAGGGGAAAAACTGGCCAAATAGTGCGTAAAAATATCTCTTAATCACGATTTTTGTGGTTGTAACGGCTCACCTGAAAGAGGCTGTTCACCAAGACCAAGCAAGTTGAAATTGTTTGGAAGTTTACCCTTTATTGAGAAGACAATCAGGCTGCACGGTGGCCCCTATTGTCATTTTGTAATTTCCCAGAAGTTGGAGTGAGAGCCTAGCTTGGTGCTTGGTCCGGATTTGAGAGAGTCGTGACGAGGAGGGGGGACAGGTTGCCTGTAATCTCAGAGGGAGCGGTGACAAGCTGTGATTTGTAGAGCGACGATACCCGCCGGGACCGGGACCCTAACACCGCTCCAGACAGACCAGCACCACGGGGGTGAAAACACAGCCCATCCGACCTGCTGCCCGCTAGATCCCGGGGAGGAGAGAGAGGGAGAGACGGCAGGCACAAAGAGCGGAGAGCATCCAGAGGGAGGAGGACGGGACGTGAAGCGCGCTGAGGAGGACGACAACGGGGACCGGAGGAGCGCATCCCTCTTTTTATTTGTGATTTGCACAGAGGAGTCTGGCTGTACGAGCCCTCTGAAAACGGTAAGAGCTTTCATGCAATTAGCCTATGTGCTCCCATGTTGTTTTGTTCTGGAGCGTGTGTGTGTGTGTGTGTGTGTGTGTGTGTGTGTGTGTGTGTGTGTGTGTGTGTGTGTGTACATTGAGGGGGGGATCGGACAAAGAGCAAGAGAGCCCCATGACATCCAGTGTGTATGCTGTAACCTACAGCTGGCTAAACAAAGAAACGGGCTCTATAGCAATGATTTACCCCCAATCACTCTATATGTGTTTTTTTCATGTATAGCGAACCCGAATGCCCATTATCCTGACCAAAAGGTGATGCGCGATTACCAATATTTTTAACTGATAACTATTTAATTGAAAGAAATGTGCAATTATTGTTTTTTGATTGGCTAATTAACATTTGCATAATTGTTTTACGAGAAGCTGCTCGAGCCCTTTGTCATCGGGGTGGGCAATAAATAATCAATAAAGTCACGTAAATAATCTGTTTCTTTACATTTTGGGGGGCAAAAATAAAATATGTAGACTTATTATAGGCCTAATTGGCATGTTTATATAATTGAATTAGAGCATTATTTATGTTTGTTTTATTTATTTATATATTTTTGGGGGAAAAAAAGGGAATTCTCAATATTATTATTTTTGTTGTTTGCTTCTTACTTTTTCTCCCAGTATAAAAACAGCTTTAGTAATGCTATAATACGTTTTTAAAAGGTAAGCCCATACTGTGCAAATATCAGAGCAAAACTATCAGCACCTATGGCAATATTATAAGAATATTATAGTGATAACACAGGAGGTAAATATAGCCTACTAGTATGGTAACGTCACTACGCACTCACTATTGAACACCACAAACACACTATAAGTCACTAAAGGAGTATTGGGGGAATATTATTGTGATTTTTAATTAGGGTCTGTCTTTGTTTTCCTTCCCCTTTGCTCCTCATCCAGCTTCCACTGGCCTCGGTTCCTCCTCTCCACTGATACCTGTTCAGCCCACATCCCTTCAGTCCCCAAATCCCTGCGGCCCCCAGTCGCCCTCTCTGCTCTGTCCTGATGAAGGAGGCCGACGCCATCAAGCTGTTTGTGGGGCAGATTCCCCGGAATCTGGAGGAGAAGGACCTCAAGCCCATCTTTGAGCAGTTTGGCAAGATCTATGAATTAACTGTGATAAAGGACAAATACACTGGCATGCACAAAGGTTGGTCTAATCATATTTACAACTCAGATAGATAGATAGATAGATAGATAGATAGATAGATAGATAGATAGATAGATAGACAGATAGACAGATAGATAGATGGGCTGCTGGGCTGCTGGATTGCTAGATAGATCTGTGACAGTGAGGCAGATAGATGGGTGGATCATCCTGTGCTGAGTGTCACATGTCACCATGGAAACTGTCACACTGACTCTCGTCTCCATCTCCTGTTCACACTGTAAAGCGAGAGCGCTAACACAGCCAAACATGAACTCATTCACTACACATATACTGGGCATCAAAAAGCTTTAAAGCATGCATGTGCAGGAAAATATACCAGGAATCAAGTTTCAGTTTAACATTTTATCGAGATATGTGAATATTGTAGTTTATATACCAATGTAGAAAATATACAAAGTTATCATATGGGGGTTGACACTGGTAAGAGTCTCCCAGTCATGAACTACAGAACTGAAGGATCAGTCTTGTAGATAGATGCACTGATTCCTCTGTCTCTATTTTCCTGATTTTACTTTGTTTTGTTCCCGTCTGTCAGCCTCTCACTGTGGTAAATGGTGTCCTGATCATGTCTTTTGGATGAATGCACGTATTTCTCTGTGTGTGTGTGTGTGTGTGTGTGTGTGTGTGTGTGTGTGTGTGTGCATGTACCCATACACAACACGTTAAGCTGAGTATGACCCTATGGTCACACTATAGCACAAATGAATAGAGTACGTCTGCCAACCTCTCTGTGATGCCTAGTTCTAACACTAGATCAGCAATAAAACGTAGTGTGCACACACATACACACACACGCGCGCACACTGTGACCTGGGGTCCTGTGTGCTATGAACCAGATTAGGCTGTATGCTCCAATCAGTGTAATGGGCCTGTAAGCCTGGTTGACACGGGAAAGAATCTCTTGTTTTGAGAATCCCCACAGCCACAGTAAGCCCCTCTTAAAAGCAATGAGATGGAGCGTAAGATGCATATGTGTGTGTGGGTGCCTGTGTGGGTGGGTGTGCATATGTGCATGCCTGTGCGAGTGGGTGTGTATGTCCCTGTCCTTTTTTGTGTATTATGTGTCTGTTATGTTGAGTCATTCTCGGCTCTGTGTGAACATTTGAGCGATTGCTGCCTCTTCCTCCTAATCATCACGTCTTTTCTTCTACATCTTTACTCTGAATCTCCACTAGCCTGACTGAGATGTTACTGGGATGCTAACCTGCTGCTTAATCTTGTTGTCTTAGTGCTGGTGACAGGTGTAGTAAACAGCTCTGGCCAGCCAGCCCTGCTTCCTCCCCCCTCCCCCCCTACACACACACAGACACAGGTACAGCACACAGGAAAACACAGAGTGTATTTGGAGTGATCGTGAGGCATGCATAGTGGTTTGGGATAGGCAGGAACCTTACTGTGCTGAGCCTGTCGTTCCTCAGGGGCTTGTTAGCCCTTCACACACTGTCACTGTGGTGCTGTCCTGTGTGCTGACTTGTGCCGTGCCGTTCTGAACTGTGCTGTGCCGTGCTGTGTCTCTCTGCTCTAGACCCCCTCAGCTCTAGAGTGTATCAACATGGTGTTGTCAAGTACAAGAAAAGTGCATGAATAATTTTTTTTTTTTTGGGGGGGGGGTTATTGATCATTAGACCAAGTGATAATTCAGGGTAGGTGACTGATAAACAGGGAAAGACAATCACAGGAGATGATTAAATTCAAATCAAGAGTGTGTGGCTGTCTGTATTGTGTGTGTGTCCTTGTGTGTGCCTGTGTGTGTGTATGTGTGTGTGCAAGTGTGATACACAGCTCCTCACAAGGGTGTGATTGTTTACATATTACATCCGTATGCGTGTGTGCATGCATGTGCATAGTCATTTGTGTGTCTGTCTGTCGATATGTCTAAATGTGTGTGTGTTTTTGTCTGTTTGACCTGCAGCTTGTGTGATACCGTTCGAGTATTTCAGCATTCTTCTCCATCCTCCTCTGCTCTCTCTCTCTCTCTTTCTCTCACTCTCACTCTTTCCCACATTCTCATTCTATCTCCCTCTCTTTCTCTCTGTCTCCCTCCCTCTCTCTGTCTGACAGGATGTGCGTTTCTGACGTACTGTGCGAGGGAGTCAGCGCTGAAAGCCCAGAGCGCCCTACATGAGCAGAAAACACTACCAGGGGTAAGTGAACATCACACACACACGCACGAACACGCGCCGTGCTTATGCAACAATACACACGAGCACAAGCAGCAATCATATCACAAGAGGCCCAACCTCCATGCACATGCACACACTGCCATGTCCCATGCACACACACCCTCGTACACGTCAGTGTGTAACAGTGCATGATGATGTGTGCTCGCAAAGGTTTAGCTCCCATTACTAACAGTGTGACACAGCTCAGCAGCCAGCAGGCATCTTTCTAAGGACAAACACACTCTTTCTGGACACACACACAGGGAACTCCGCGAACATTATGGTCTCCATTCCTCTCTCCTTTTCTCTCTCTGTCACTCCCTCAGTGTCTTTCCTCCGCCGGCTCCCGATGATAGCTCCCACCTAGAGAGTGTGTGTAATTAATGTGGCCATTCCCCTTTGTCTCATCCCAGTCTGCCTTTAGTCTCTCCGGTGAGGGATCGTGTGCTGTGGCTGGGCCGGGGTAGGATGCTGTTCATTATGGATGGGGCACTACGCGAGCTCTTTGTCTGTCTCATAGGCTGTACCTCTCTGTCACTCTCCCTGCTCTCTCCCTTCCTCCCTCCCTCTCTCTCTCTCTCTCTCTCTCTCTCTCTGACCTGGTTTCCACTGCAGTTAAAAAACTGATTTTACAGTAACTGTTTTGGAACATTTTGTATTTTTAACCTACTTTCACATCAGAAGTAGTGTGCTGAGCTACCTGCGCACTTCTCCTCTAAAAAGACGGAGCGCTGTGAAAGTGTGGGATGCGCTTTCTAAATGTGACGCATTTCCCTAACCTTATCTAAACTCAGATTTGCAACAGTTTCAGCAGGGTGGTGAATATACCCTCCCCATCTCTGAGGCTCTCTCTCTCATTCTCTCTCTCTCTCTATCCATCCATCTATCTATCTATCTCTTCTCTCCGTCTCTCTGCTGCTGATCTGAGTTGCAGTTCCTGCACCTTCTCCTCAGGCGAGGATGTTGATAAGATCTCTGTGAGAAAATGGTAGGAGGTGAGCGTGGAGAAAAGGCTGTAACTTTGGGGGAGGGGAGACTTTCTGAGACACACAAGCACAAACCCATACATATGTATTTCAATCACGAATGGTCCTCCATGCAGGCAGCATTGCCTCTCTCTGCATGTGTCCACACACACACTCACACGTACAAACAACAGAGTGTTAATACTGACGTTTATCCAATTAGAGCCTACTAAGGAGTCTGACCTTTCTACGGAAATCACCTTTCCACTGTCTGCTGTCTTTCCTTCCTCATCTTTCTCATGCTGTCCTTTTGTCCCTTTACCTGTCTCTCCCTCTGTGCTTGTTTGTTGGTCTTCCGTTTGGCATTTCTTTATTAGTCCTTTTCAGCCAGAGAGTGATCTGGATGCCTGTTTCAACGCACTATCAAATAAAGAGTCAATCACTAATATTCCAGAAAAAAAAAAAAAAAAAAAAAAAAAAAAAACAGAGGCGTGAAGGATATTCATAAATAGTCTGGAGATGCTGAAGAGCCAGCATGCAATAGCCAGACGAGGGCTGAGATGTGGGTGTGGTTGTCGTGCGTTGGTTCTACAATAAGTGCTGATCATTATTGAGAAACACTATCAAAGAAATAGCATCCCCAGTTCAGTCCAGTTTGAGCCAAATTTCCTCCAAGAAGGTCATGATTTTGCTGGCAAGAATGTGAAGTATAATTTGATAAAGACATCCCGTTGACCCCACCTTCTGTGCTGGGAGGAAGGCTGAATCAGGGAGGGAAAGTAGGTGGATAAAGGCTAATGGGAATGAAGTTCACTGTAGATAGAAACTACATACCCGGTTTTCAACCCCACCCCATTGAAGAGAGTGAGAAGAAGCCATTCGTGAGTCATTCTCTTCCTCTTTACCAGCACAGATTTCCCTTCGCCTCCCACGGACTGTGGACTTTTATTTGAATTCAAAACATTGAGGTTTTGGAATGATTTGCTGTATCAGATGATGAATCAACGCAGATCTACCAGGACAGCTAAGAAACATTACGTCGATGGTTATGGCTTGGAGGCCACTACACAACCCAGCCCACTGAGTGTTTTTTTTTTCCAAGATCCTCCCCATGCACCAGCCCCTTCACTCATCCCAGCTCGTGTTTTCTCTTTTCTGTCCATCTGCCCTCCTCTCCATGCCTCCGCCTGCCCTTCTCCTCCTCCTTCTCCTCCCTGACTGGATTTGGAAATGACCTTAGATGATTTCTCCCTCTCCCTTTCTCGTATATCCTATCCCATTCTTTTCTCCCTCTAAAAAATTGCTTTCCATCTCTTCCATATTCCTCCTTTCTTTTTCCCCCCCAACCCTCCCTCCATTTCCTCTCCCCATTTATCTATTTTTTTCCCCTAAAATCCCCTCTGTCCTCCATTCAACTCCTCCCTTTGTGTCTCCCAGTTGCTCTGCCCCAGTAGAATATTACAGAATGTTCTTGTTCGCTCGTCTACCCCCATCCCTTTCATCGCTCGCTCCTCTCCCCACTGAAATCTCTTCATGGTATCCCTCTCTCATCCCTTTTTCCCGTCCTCCTATCGTCTACTTATTTTTTTTTTTCCTCTGCGCACTCACTCTCCCTCCTCAGATTCTCATTTCACAGTCATTTATGATAACCCTTCTCCTAAGTCCTCCTCTTAGCGTCAATCTCTCTCTCTCTCTCTCTCTCTCTCTCTCTCTCCCTCTCACACACACACACTCCTTCCATCTCCATCCACCCCCCCTCCCAGTTCCCCTACCCTTGTCTCATTTCCCCTCCTCTTGATTAGTTGACCCTTTTGACCGTTTCACACCCCCATCTCCTCCCTCTCCTCCCCCTTTCACCCTCCTCCCTCGCTCCACTTGTTAAGCTGCATGATTAGTTTCTCACAAACTCATTTTCATAGTCAGACCCTGGTTTCGTGGTGGGGCAGGGGGGGGCCGAGGTGTACATGCGTGTGTGTCTCTTTCCGCGCGTGTGTGAGTGCATGTACGCCTTGCTCGAGAGGGGACTCGGATCCTGGGATCACACGTAATCGCGGGCATTGGTGGAATTTCAGTCACGGCATGCAACTTTAATGAAACCGTGGCGTCACACACTCCGACACACACCGCGTTTCTCTTACACCCGTGGCCAAGCAATTAAAGATTTGGTAACGAGTTTGATGCAAGGGAGTGTTGTGGCCGCCCCTGTCTGTCACTCGGTGATGGGATTTAACGCCGATTTAACGGTTCCAATCAGCCAGTAGATGAATGAAAGGAGAGCGACAGACACACAGGGGGATGCAGAGGAACTATACCTCAAACGTCCCTCGCCAGCTTCAACAGGGGCAGCAGAGTGTCAGATTGGAAAATGGAAGGAGGATGGAGGGATTGAGGGAAAGAGAGCGAGATGAACAGATGGCCTTATCAGAGTGTCGTGCGCCTTGTGTTTAATTTGGACACAGAGAGGAAGAGGAACCATAGAGAGAGTGCGATAGAAAGAGAGAGAGAGAGAGAGCAAGTCGACATTCGTTACAGTGGGAGAAATTAAACAGTGGAACCACAAGCAAGTCCCACTGTAGCGTGGAGATTTTTTTGGTGTATTAGATGTGGTACATAGATCCCCTTGGGGTGGGAACTTCCAGATGAAAAAAGCTCACGTTCAGCCGTCACATATCAGCGCTCTATCATGCACTGGAAAATTTATGGCGTTTTGGCGTTGCCATCGTTTGGGTTTTCCGGGGCAGGGCTACCCCTTTGTCCTTTTTGTGCACATTTTCATGCCGGTGGTTGCTGCAAACTGAGATAATGAGGAAAATATGCAACGAGGTAAAAATCTGCTTAATTAATTGTGTGTAATTGTGGGGCTTACCTTGATGGTGCATGTAATTAAAAGTGTGTCAAGCGCTCGTTAGCATAAACAG
Source organism: Myripristis murdjan (assembly GCF_902150065.1). NCBI lineage: Eukaryota > Metazoa > Chordata > Actinopteri > Holocentriformes > Holocentridae > Myripristis > Myripristis murdjan. Next base: position 20,007,001 of record NC_043995.1, read on the forward strand.
AACAGGAACAGACGTTTCGGGACGCATGTACAGTACGTGCAAAGGATCATTTTTTTTTTTTTTTTTTTAAAAAGCCTTGAATTTAACGTGTATTTAATTGTTTTGAACATATCGGTCGTCAGAACACCCTCTCTTCCTAAAGGGTCATTGCATGGCAAGGTCCTATTTTATGATGCTCATTATCATATATATGTGATGTGTAATATACTTGACTATCACAAGGCCACACTGATTTACAGCACAGGACTTGTGTCTGATTATAGCCTACAGGTACAGTGCTGACAGGTTTTGTGTGAGCGTTGTGTCTTGTTAGTCCAGAGGGGAGGCGGCGGCGGGGGGGCCAGCAGCGTGTGTCCGATGTCAGAGGTCAAAGTTCAGCCTCTAGTCACCAGAGTCAGAAAGGCTGGACTCAGACAAAAGAGCTGTTGCCTCTATTCACCTCAGGGACACTCACACACATGGCAGGACTTTGAATAGACTTTCACATACACCTGTCACGC